>NC_052499.1:20894248-20951426 GCF_016617805.1 Bactrocera tryoni
ACACGCGTAATGTTTTGCTTTAAAGCCTGAATCGAAGCGGGATTGTCCGCATAGACTTTAGACATCCAATACCCTCACAGGAAAAAGTCTAACGGTGTGATATCACATGATTTTGATGGCCAATCAACCGGCGCAAAACATGATATTATCTGCGCACCGAAGTGTTCTTTCAATAAATCCATTGATTGATGCGATGTGT
Source organism: Bactrocera tryoni (assembly GCF_016617805.1). Taxonomy (NCBI): domain Eukaryota; kingdom Metazoa; phylum Arthropoda; class Insecta; order Diptera; family Tephritidae; genus Bactrocera; species Bactrocera tryoni. Next base: position 20,894,448 of record NC_052499.1, read on the forward strand.
AGGAAGTGGCGCCGTCTTGTAAAACTCTATGTCGGCAAAGATCACGAACTTCAACTTCACGCATCAAATAGTCAGTAATCATTGCATTATAAGGGTCATCATTGACGGTTACGTTCTCACCTCATTTTTGAAGAAATATGGAACGAAGATGCCACTACTCCTCCAACCACACCAAACCGTTGCTTCATCTGTTCTGGATGAAATGGCAGCTCCTCAATCTCTTCAGGTTGCATTTCGTCCTAAATGCGCCAATTTTGCTTGTTTACATACCCATTGAGCCAGAAATGGGCCTCATTGCAGAACAAAATTTAGCGTCGGATCTTCTTGGAACTTTTTCAAAGCCAATAGAGCGAAGCGATGTCGCTTGAGAAGGTCAAGTGGCTTCAATTCTTGGAAAAGCTGTATTTTGTACGCTTTCAATTTAAGATCTCGAGTTGCTGCGAACGGCGCCGAGTCGACTCCCCACGGTCTTCTTATAGACTCTCAACTACGGCTGCTATATTTTCTTCACTGTGTGCTGGACATTGTCTATACATTTGGTCAATATATTCGTCAAACAGAGTCGAAAAAAAAAATGGATCGGTTTCTTTCCACGCATACCCTAGTGATCAAAGAAAAATCCGAAGAGTTTGTATAGCAGTATCTAGAAGCCGAACGACCATCAAGCGTTTCGCACGTTCGGTAAATGGGCCCAAAAGAATTTTGTTAAGCAGGGAAGCTTATTTTCGGTTGAATGATTTATTGTTTATTAACAAAATTGTTGCACTTGATGTGATGATGTTCCCAAAGTCATTGTTGAGACGTTGTGGGTAGGCTAATGACTTTTTCATACCTGAATTGGCGGATATTGATGGGGACGTCCTTTGGTTCCAATAAGAACGTGCGATTTGGCATCGCTGCACTATATTTTGTGGAGTTAAGTGAAATCGCTGGTGTGAGCAGATAAGACCGAGATTATTGCCGTCTTGGAGAATATTATTTGGTGCGTTACTTCTGACATACGGTCCCATTTGCTGCAAAAAGTTGTCAGCTGGAATTTATTCATACCAAATCTTTATCTAATAAATTTAAATTCTTAGCCATATCATCAAATTGTATGCGTTTTGTTTCTTCTTGAAAATTACGTGCCTTAAAAAACACTATTTATATTATATCCAATATTTTTAGTGTATTTATGGCTTACTCTTTCTCAAAATGTTCAAATTGGGACAATACATTTGCATGATCCCAGTTATAGATTTTAAGCACTTAAGTACGCATAGCCGAATTTATACCAGATTATTGGTCGACCAAAATAAATCTTAATAAAATTCCTGATACTAGTTTTAACTGGTGTTGTACATGGATAAAATCGGTTCAATACTTAGCTTATCCCTCATATACTTAAATAATGTTAACTTTATGCCATAGACATCGGTAATCTCATAATTCCCTCTCGTTCTAATTGCAGCCACACCGTTTGGTAATCAACATAATCGCAAACAACCGTCCCCAACGCACACACACACAGCTAATGACTGTAAATTAATACCAGCAACAACAACTACTGTGACGTCACAACCCCAAGCGCAACAATATCAACAGCAACCGCTGTACAAAAAACACAAACAAATGACGGCGAAACGTAAAAATTCCAATTCCAATGAGATCAACAACACTGCAACGAGCGAAGCGCCACCTGCCAATACAACGACGAACACGACGACAACAACAGTGACGTCAGCGGCGAACGCAAGAACAAACAGCGGCACGATCGCCGCCAATAATGGCCCCTCACCGCTAGCGACAGCGCCAACCACGCGACGGGAACCACACCTAAGCACGAGCAGCAATGGTGAAGATGAGACCGATGTAATTGGCGATTTGGTGGGGCATTTCGGCAAGTGGCAATGTCTAATGACAATGCTATTGTCGCTGTTTCAGGTGCCGAATACATTTCACATATCGTCGTCGGTTTACCAGGTGAGTCAGCAAGCGTTGAGGTAGTGAGCGTAAATTTTCATGAGTGGCGCGTATTTGTGTGGGTTCTGAGTGAAAATTGAAATGAAATGCTAATTGTTTTGATGCTTTATACCCTGAATAAGACGTTTATAAAGTTTGTCACGAAGTTTTTAACATCTGTAAAGAATCGTCAGAGACTCTATACGCATGACAAGCTGAGACGATTTAACCATTGCCGTTTGTTTGTCTGTCTAGCCAAAGTAGTCTTCCCGGCTGTTGAGGTATGGATCTTTAATTTCAGATGTCCTTTTCTCCTCAAAAAGCTGCTTATTTGACGGAAACGCCGACATCGGACCACTATAGCATACAGCTGCTGTACAAACTGAACGGTTAGAACCAAGTGCCTGTACGGAAAACTTTTTCATTTTACAAGACATCTTAACGTACTTTGGCATGCAGTTTTGCCCAAGACAACATAACAATCTCCGAACAAATTGTTTAAATCGAGCCACTATAGCGTACTATGTACATATATATCTCTTATACAAACTGTTCGGCCATAATCAAAAAACAAAACTCCTTATACCATTTTCTGTTAAAAATAATTCACCTGTGAAGGGTATTATATATACAAATGCATTTCTCATTTATGTTTCGCTGCAGGCGATCAACAAAAACTTCTGGTGCAGCCGACCGCCGCACTTACAACACTTGCCGGTGGATGTGTGGCGCAATCTGAGCGATTCGCAGGACAATTGCTTTCAGGCGAATATAGACTGGAGTCAAGTGGGCAATGACAGCTTGCAGCTGCAGGTAAATATGAAAATAACAACAAAACTGAAAATACGACACAACGCACACGGCTGCCACAAGACCAGAGGATTAGCTGCAAATTGCCGAAATTTCCGCAGCCATACTTTGCCGTATGACCCCCCTCAATCACACGGTGGCCGGCTTGTGCATGTGTGTGTCTACTGCTTGTGTTGCATACTCGGCGCGCCGTGCAGCCAACCGTGAAATTTCTACAAATTCGACAATTTAATGCCTACTCTCACTTTCGCTCTTCCTCTCTTTGCAATTTCTTTCCGCTGCCATGCACCTAACTGTGCACTGTTGCATGCTATGTGACCGCATTTATCTCAAATACACACGCATCCACATACACTAGCCAGCATTGCAACAACTGATACGCCAACAACAGCAATCACAAGGCATTTTACCACACGACGTCTCGGCAGTGTCGGCATTTCACAGTTATCTGCTCTCACCGCTGGCAGTTGTGCAGAATGAGACACGCATACCCTGCACCGCTTGGGAATACGACGCCAATGACAATTTGGGCAACACATGGACGTCCCAGTGGGATTTGGTGTGCGACAAGGAGTACATTAAGAATGTGGCGGAGATGTTCTTTCTGCTGGGTGTGGCAACAGGTGGCATACTGTCGGGCTATTTGTCGGATAAATTCGGCCGCAAGAAGATGCTCTTCGTATCTGCTGTGCTGCAGACGATATTCGGTAAGTGTGTGCCAACAAAAGGCAACAAATATTTATATTAAAATGCCTTAGTAAGAATAATGTCGACAAATTTCATTCAACTGGAATTCAAAGTCTGGCAATAAAAGCTTATTTTATGAGTCCAAATATTTGTCATGGAAACTCTTTTTATTAGAGGATGTTATTGTTCTTTTTCAGCAAGCTTCTTAGCAAGCAGTGTCTAATTTCTAAATACAATAAGAAACATAAAAAAATGTCAGCTTCTAGCTTTAGCTTGCAGGAAAAAGTTCTAGTTAAAGCTTAGTAGTCGTTTGGAGCTTTCTTTAAATTTCCTAGATTTATCTACACTTAGGGATGTACCAAATATTTAGGTGGAGAAATTAGTTGCGAGATTCAAGTTAAGAACCTCTTTTCGGTGTTGCGAAAATTACGTTTTTTCCGCTTTTATCTTTGCTAGCCAAGCTTAGCCTTAAAAAACGAAATAATAGTATTTTCCTTACTTTGCTGTTACATTGTCATATCCTTGCCGGGGAAGTATATGAGCTCGTGGTTAAATATCACTCTCAGGGAACAGAAGATAGAGCTTAATTGCATCAGCATCATTAGTTCTAGGTTCTATTATACCTATGTTTTTTGAAACATGTTTCGGGTAGCTGCTAACTAGATTAACATAAATCTGTAAAACTACATGCCTAATTGTTAGTGCTGCTGAGGCCAAAGAGTCCAGGGTCTGGGACGTAAAAAATATGCGAGACATATCTGTTAACGTACTCAATGTTGCTAGGTCCATAGGCATCTGGCCTTTCTAACGGAGTGAAGATCTTTCCGCTTCTCTGCTTCATCAGATGTTGTCATCGTCCATACCTCTGCATCATATAACAGGACGGGGATGATGAGTGACTTGGTCTTTGTTTGTCGAAAGAGGACTTTACTTCTTAATTGCCTACCCGGTCCGAAGAAAAAGTTATTTTGCGTTCGATTTCGAGGCTGACATTAATGTTTTTGTTAATACTGGTTCCAAGATAGACGAATTTATCTACGACTTCGAAGTTATGACTGTCAACAGTGACGTGGTAGCCAAGTCGCAAGTGCGACGACTGTTTATTTGATGACAGGGTCCTCGTTCACTATCAGACCCATTTGCTTCGCTTCCTTATCATTATGGAGAAAGCAGAACTAACGGCGCGGTTGTTAAGGCCCCATCAATATCACCGGCATGCACCAGCAGCTGTACACTTTTATAGAAGATTGTAGCTTCCCTATTTAGATCTGCAAACCGAATTATTTTCTCCATTAATAGGTTAAAGAAGTAGCACAACAGAAAGTCGCTTTGTCTGAAACCTTGCTTGGTATCGAGCGACTCGGAGAGGTTCTTTCCGATCCTGACGGAGCTTTTGGTATTGCTTAACGTCAGTTTACACAGCCGTATTAGTTTTGTGGGCAGCATCTTTTCGAGCCTTGAAATCGACGAAGAGGTGGTGTGACGATTTTCTTCTCCTTCTTCGATTGCTAATTTAAAGTAACTTTCGACGCATTATACAATAATATACGAGAAGCGGTGGTAATTTTAATAATTCGGACCTGTTGAAGTAGCGGATTCTTGGAACTGGAGTCCACTCTTTTTTTTTGCCATAAAGGATCAAGGTGGCCTAGAAGAACATCAGTGCTCGGAGATTTTAATACAAGAGAAGATGTTTCAAATTTTTTAAGAGGTCTTCAGTCATATTTACTTAGTCCAATTTGAGAGAGAGCGGTTTTACACCAAAATAACAAAGTTTGACTTGGACTCTGCTGCTATTTGTGTACCTTTAGTCATGCATACATGTGGATAACAACAAATGCACAAGTATGCATTGCTGCAGCCACTTGAAGTCATTGATTCGATGCTTGCTAACGCCTTTTGTTGGTGGTGTCTAAGCACCGGCAGCAACTGTTGCCAATTCAATCTACACAATCAGAAGTGGCTGCCGCGCACAGTATATATGTGTTTGTAGTGCACACATACATACTCAAACACCTGCTTCAGTTAATGGCTTATTTGATTGGCAGCCTTGTTAGAGTGGCGGCATTGATTGTCAAGTTCAGAGTCAATTCCTGCCAGTTGTAGCCACAATCAATAGCCATTGTGGAGGTGTGTACCATTGTAGTTGTTGTTTTTACCAACACTTATTCACTGTTGCATTGTTGTTGACATTTGTTGTTTTAGCAGCTAGGCTGACACTGGTCAGTGGTAAATGTCAAAGTCAACTGCAAGTGCGCAATGTTGAAATTTAATTGCAAGCACAAGATAATAACCACAATCGAGAATAATTGAGATGGAGGGAAGGATTAAGATTGCTCTTTCATTTCAAAACGAGAAGCTTTGGTATACTCAACTAGTTTGGAAGTGGTGTGGAACATAAGTGTTTATTTTGAATTTTATTTATTTATGTATGTAGATGAAAATATATCCTACCTTATACTTGAAGCATTGGAAAAACAAACGAAAGTGACCATCTAAAGAGTGTAAGCAATATTCCATTTTCTATAAGTCGTTTCCGTCTCAGAAACCTAAAGATAAATATATAAAAAGGTACTTGTATTTGGACCAGCAATTTGATCTCAGTTAGCTTAAAGTGGTCATTTCGAAGAAATATGTTGTAGACGGTATTTGCCTTTTTGAATCTCTCTATTATTCTCAAAATAAGTTACAATATTTTATGTTGCATAGCAGTATTATAGAAGACCCGTCGTTAAAAGGTTAGATTTCAAAAGTATAAATGATAAAATCTCTCCTACTAATTTTACAGCACTGTTCTCTCTTCCAATTATAGTTCTGATCCCACAAGAATGTATGATGAACTTTCACACTCTAATACCACCCCGAATATCTGCCTCTCTCTCCCTGGTTTTATTTTAACTTAGAAATGAGTAGAACAGTGTGATAATATCTTCTAATTATCAAAAAGAAACGCCTTAATAGTCAATATATGGAAGAAAATCCTTTAAGCAATGTTGCCACATTCCCCCTAAACGACTTAAGCTAAAACAACAAAATTTGCTGAGTACAGATCTTATAAGAACTTCTACCGACAGTAGGAAAATGGATGAAATCGGATGATAACCCGCTCACTCCCCATATAACGGTACTATTAAAAACTTCCAAAAGCGCGATAAATCAATAACTAAATACACTAGAGACATTGAATTGTACCAGAGTGATGGTATTAGCAAGCTTAATGGAAGCCGGTTTGAAAATTGGACGATGGGTGTGGCACTGCCCACTTTATGGGGAAATACCATATCTCAGAACCCGACCAACCGATTTCGACAAAATTTTATACGTGGCATTCTTCGTACATTCTTATATAATATTGTAAAATGGACGAAATCGAACAACAACCACGCCTACTTCCCATATATCACAATTTTAAATTCCACTTCATTCATTCAAATCCAGTACAGATATCAAGAAGCAATTAATATAACGGGATAAATTAAATAATGTATTTGGTGTGTGCCACTTTATGACTCAAAATTGTTTAAATTAAATAAAAACTGTTCAAGCCCCTAGGCACCGAATATTTAGACCCCGGTGCCTATAGTTGACTTTTGATCGAAAATTTCGACTAATGTGTGGAATATATAACTGAAATTAAGGGATAATCCTTCTCTTATAATGGTATGTATGTATGTATGCATGTCAAAAATGTTTTATAATGGTATGTACATAAGTATGTCAAAAATAGATTGAATTGGACCAATACTTCCCTTAGCCCCATATACTTAATATAGAGATTTTCGGAATTCGGGATGACTTTGTATCGCATATCTCGGCCAATATTTGAGTTATCCCAATGAAAATGAGAGAGCGTGTTTGGCTCATAACAGTGTATCTTTGTGCCTGAAATGGAAACATTGAAAACTTGACCTAGCTCATATACAAGTAATATCAGGATTTTCGAACATTCGGCTGACTGTATACTATTTTTTTACAACTTAAGGTATTTCCATGGCTTTGATTATTGAAGGTTGAAAAAGTATAAAATGTTCGGTTGCACCTGAACTTAGCCCTTCCTTACTATTTTATACTTGTTTTTTGAGACTTTTTTATTTATTTAACAAAAAGTAATTTTTAAAGCGATTATAATCTAATGTAAAGCAATTTATAAAATTATCTTCACTGTTTTTCTCACAGGTTTGGTGCTGTACTTCCCAAAATCTTTGGAAATGTTTCTGCTGCTTCGCGCCCTACTAGGTTTAGTCTCCGTGTCCGTCACATATGCGGGCCTCATTTTGGCCATTGAGTATGTGGATGGGCAAATGGCGTACCATAGCCGGCATGTACAATTTATTTCCACTGCCAATATCGTACATGTTGATCGCCGGCATCGCCTACCTGACGCAGGACTATCAGCGGCTACAACTCTGCATCGGCCTGCCGGGAATATTTCTTTGCTTTCTATGGTGAGTATCAACTTAACGGTATTTAAAACTGTACCCGATATTCAAAATACAAACATAATGCTCATAATAAAAGTTAATACGCTTCATTAAGTAATCAAATTAAAAAAAAAAACTTAATGAGAACTGACAGTGTGATTTTGCGTTAAATAATTAAACACATGAGAAGTTCGAATTTTTTAGTCAAAATATGCTGAGAAACATATTAAAGCATCTGTATGTGTGTAGTATGTGTATGTAGCTAAACTGATTTTTCTCACGTAGACGTGCGATTTTTGATACTTGTTGTTTATGTTCCGTGTGTGGGCGTCGATCGAAGGAATAAATATTTTTTTAGTTTCTTATCGTAAAATGAACATGCGCAGGCTATGAAAACAGACTGCGATTAAAACAATAACAAATGAAAATAAATAGTTCGGAAATTTTCGTCTGCTGTCTTTGCGAATTGAGAGTGAAATTATTTACACCAATTCATTAGAAAATTGATTGAAGTTTTGATTTCTTTTTCTTCGATTTTGAATTGGTCGATCGAATTTTGTATGTGTGATGTTAATAAAATTTATATTATAACGTATTATTTTATAATTTAATGAAGAATAGTAAAAAACTAAAAACAGATTTAAAAAAAATTATGAAAAAAAATATTTATAAAAAATGTTAAGTTATTAAAATAAATTGCCACTTAAACTGTGAGAAGAATATAGATAAACAAGATTCAGATAGCTGTGGCCAGGGTATATTAATTTAGTGCTCCGATTCAACTCAAATTTGATGTGCCCATCCGGTGTGTTATCGACAAAGTGCTTTGAACTGTCTTCTTATTCGCCGAAGGTAAAACTGCTAAGAAGTTTCAGCCTCAGTCTTGCAAAGGCTGGGCAATGGAGTAGAAAGTGCCTGGATTTGTCCACCTTCGCCATACAACTTTGACAACTTGCGTGCGTCAAGATTTCCAGTCTTACAGTCTAGTAAGAACCCCTACTATTGCGTTAACATGAACTGTGCTAAGGGAAAGTAGTTCAGAAGACCTCCTGTATTCCACCCTAGGCCAAAAGGCTATTCAGCACACGTGAGGGCCATTGATTCAATGCAAACGCAAGAGCTCCAACTCAATCCCATTCCAATGTGAGCGGGGCATAGTGTCTCCTCTAGCCAGCCTCTAGCTTTGCAGTTGCCAGTACCCCAGAGGAGAGACATTCCCTGACTAGCTCTGACCGTACAGTGAATACCCACCTTCCTGAAAAAAACTGCACTTCGCAGCAGTACTTCTACCGCCACCTCGTCTTGTGGTTAAGATTGACGGACCAACTTTCTCTGCCAGCTTCGACCCATCTGTGAAAAAGCTAGAAAGCTCGCACCTCTTCTCCAGTGTCCTCATTCAGATATCCAGAAGATTTTTTTTTTGAAAGTGGGCGTGGAGAAAATTCTTTCCGCATCATCAAGGTTGATTGTACGCTGATTGTCGTCGATATTAGCAGCTTCCTCTTTACTTGCCTGTGACCTCCTATGTTGGCCATTAGTCTGCTGAGTTGGGAGGTGATTTTCGCTGCCTTTCGCGTGGCGTGCTGAATTTGTACCCAGAAGGTTACTGCTTTTTGCATCCTAAAAATCTCCGTAGCCGTTTGCATACTTATTTTCAGTGATATATGCTAATTTGTTAGCAGTAGTAGCTCTGCTTTTTCATCATCATTCTGAGTCATGCTTGCGTCTCTGTCATGAACTGATTTTAAAGCTTTCTTCGGGAGCATCGATCGTATCATATCCACCCATCTAGCGCTGTTGAAGGAATTTTAGACACCTAAAGTCGCCAACAACACTATTCTTTTGTAATCCGAAAACGTCTCGTTTTTCTAATAAAATTATTATTTTTAACTACATTAAACTAATACTATTAAATATAGCAGAGTTACTATTTACCATTACAAAGTTACATGGCATAATTCTTATCAAATTAATCGTAGTAACTTATTCTTTTTCATAATCATTGCAGGTTCGTCGTGCCCGAATCTCCGCGCTGGCTTTTGGTCAAAGGTCGCATTGCCGATGTGAAGAGTATAGTCGAGCGTGCCGCTAAATTCAATGGCCGGCAACTACCACCAGACTACGAGTCCATGTTGAAACCACCACCGCAGGAAGACTCATCACAAAATTGCATCAGCCTCTTCAATTCGGGTTATCTGCGCTGTGTGACAATTTGCTTTCTCTGCATTTGGTTTACCATGAATCTGGTTTACTATGGACTCATACTGAATATGAGTTCGTTTGGCGGAAATGTTTACTTGAATTCGGTGAGTTGATAAACGGAATGCAAAAAAAAAAATTAGATTTATTTGGTTAAGAAAATTTACTAGCAAATTTACACAAGACAGAAGAAAACAAATTTTATAATCTTTAGATGATATAATATTTATATAGTAGACTAATAAATACTAGAGTACACATTGTGCCAGTGACGACACGTCGTATACGTAACATACATATGTTACAAGTATTCCTTCAATCCTTCGTTCGTTTTACTTCTTTCTCAAAGCAACGACAAAATTAAATGAAAATGAAATAAAATAAAATTAACAAAATTAATTAAATTAAACTTCAAGCTAGACGTGTTAGAACATAAACACAGATTTAGCGCTTGTGAAGTGCATTTTGCTAGGCTTTCGTATTAAAGCATAGCAAAGCAAACAACCATTCATATATAAATAACTTCCGCTAATAACTTAAATGTACATAACTAATTCATTTCACTCATTTCATTTGCTGCTATCAAACATGTGTTTATGCTCACGTGTGAAATGCTCATTTCCTCTGGCTGACGGCACACGAGCTGAGTAATTAAAATATTGTAAAGAAAATGCATTCGTAGACATAAAAAACCGGTTAAAAATCTCATTCGCAAGCATATGTTTGTAGCTTATGTGCTTTAAGCTTTTTCTTGTGTTAGCTGTCAAGCCAGCAGCAATAGTTGCACTTTTTTGTAAGTTTTAATTGAATTGAAGGAAAATAAAATAAACACCAAGGCGAGCAATTCGTAACACATTTTGAGTGTGCTAATCTGGATATGAACGCGAAAAAGGTCTTTAAGTAAAATATTCTCAATTTTTTGTAACAAATATTTAATTAGGGCTTTTGCATAGTAAATGAAAACCAATTTTGTCAGATATTTGATAGAAATTAGATCAGTTTTTACATCTACTTGCAGGCTCGTATAAGCTAATCTAAAATTCGGTTAATAAAAATACTTAATTAAGACCTGTTTTCCAAAATCTTTACTCTACGAGGCTCCTCACGACACATTTTTCTGAAAAAGTCTAACCTTAAAAATGCAATCTTTTATTAATTTGTATTTATGGTATCTACTTCATCTTATGTAGCCTCAGCTATAAGGCTCCTTACTGATTCAATGATATACTTGTATAAGCATGAAGGGGTTCCTTATGAAATGGATTGAGTAATTTTCTTCTATTTCACCTTTCAATAAAGTCACATTTATATATGTATGTATATATGCGCTGATACCGATCAGACGACCAAATGAAAAAGTTCACATACGAATTTATGTTCCAAATTAAATGCAGCTAAGACGTATAGTCTTAAGTATAGCTTCTTTGTAAAATATGGTCGGATGAAAGCATGCCCAAAGATTGGAATTTAAGTGTGCTCTGATACCACAATCTACGCCAACTACCGTGGGATAAGCCTCCTCAACATCGCGTTTAAGGTTCTATAGAGCGTATTGTGTGAAGGATTGAAGCCCAACGTCAAGAAACTGATTGGACCTTCAGTGTGGCTTCAGGCCTGGTAAATCAACAACTGACCAGATATTCACCATGTGCCAAATCTTGGAAAAGACCCATCGAAAGGGAATCGACACTCACCACCTCTTCGTCGATTTCAAAGCTGCCTTTGGCACCACCAAAAGGAGCTGCCTTTACGCCGCGATGTCTGAATTTGGTTTCCCGCAAAACCGCTGACGTTGAGCAACACCAAAAGCTCCGTCAGGAACGGGAAGGACCTCTCCGAGACAAACGAGGTTTCAGACAAGGCGACTCTCTTACCTGTGACTTTTTCAAACTACTTCTAGAGAAAATAATTCGAGGTGCAGAACTAAACCGAGAAGGTATAATCTTCTATAAGACTGTACAGTTGCTGGCGTATGCTGATGATATTGATATCATTGGCCTTAACAGCCGCGCCGTTAGTTTTGCTTTCTCCAGAATGGATAAGGCAGCGAAGCCAATGAGTCTGGTGGTGAACGAGGACAAGACGAAATATCTCCTGTCATCAAAGAAGCAGTCGTCGCACTCGCGCTTTGGCAACCACGTCACTGTTGACAGTCATAACTTCGAAGTTGTAGATAATTTCGTCTATTTTTGAACCAGCATCAACACCAACAACAACGTCAGCCTAGAAAGCCAACACAGAATATCTCTTGCCCTCAGGTGGTACTTCGGACTAAGTAGGCAATTGAGAAGTAAAGTCCTCTCTCGACGAACCAAAACAAAAGTCACTTATTAGTCCCATCCTGTTATATGGTGCAGAAGCATGGACAAGGATAACAACTGATGAGTCGACGTTACGAGTTTTCGAGAGAAAACTTCTGTGAAACATTTAAGGTCCTTTGCGCGTTGGCCACGGCGAATATCGCATACGATGGAGCGATGAGCTGAATGTGATATACGACGACAGTGACATAGATCAGCGAATTAAAAGACAGCGGCTACGCAGGCTAGGTCATGTCGTCCGATTGGACAAAACCACTCCAGCTCTGAAAGTATTGGACGCAGTACCCGCCGGGGGAAGCAGAAGAAGAGGAAGACCTCTACTCTGTTGGAAGGACCAGGTGGAGAAGGACCTGGCTACAGTTGGAATGCCAAATTTTTTCGTTTCTTTTACCAAGATTGTATTAAGATTAATCTTTCACACAGTACGCTCATCCCCCGGCAGTTGGCGCAGATTGTGGGCTCTCCCTTTTTGTGGATTGGGCAGAGCATACTTAAATTCTAATCGTCGGGCATGCTTTCATCTGACCATATTCCACAAAGAAGCTGATGCATGCTCCTTATCAGTTCTTCGCCGCTGTGTTTGAATAGCTCGGCCGGCAATCCATCGGCCCCCGCCGCTTTGTGGTTCTTCAGACGGGTAATTGCTATTCAAACTTCTTCAAGGTCGCGCAATAGAACGTCTGCTCCAGCGTCGTCGATTGGTGTTGTTCTTTCACTGCCATTCAGCAGGCTGTAGAAGAGTTCCCTCCATAATTTCAGTAAGCTCTAGGCATCAGTCACTAGATCACCTCTGGGGGTTTTAAAAAATTCCGGATCTATTTCAAAATGAAGACATGAACAAATAATGAATTTGCAAGCAGATTTTCATATCCAGGCTGCACTGTACTTTGTATCAACAGTGCGAAGTGATCGAAATTAACAGATCATTAAGCTTTCAACCATGCGCATCACTGGTTGTCTACGAGAACTTTGCTTGCTGGCGCTGTGCCAACTTTCTTTTAGTAAGATAGAGACGTATCTAATAGTATCGTTGTACTGACAAGGCATAAATAGCTAAGTAAATACCATAAATATATATTATATAAATTTAAATGCCTAACTAAAACATAACTGAGTCACGGATGGCAACATAATGTTGTTTTTATTTTTTTGTTTTTTTTTATTTAATTTTTTTTTTTTAATTTATGGCTAATATGTGAACGCCAGACGCTCGTAAACGCTAATTAGGCATATTGAACCAAAAAAAAGGATGGCGAACATATTCACTTTAGTCCATAAGTTTGCTCCATCATGTTTTTATACAAACTTCAACAAAAATGACACCGCTAACTATCGATAAAATAAGTTATTAAGAAAAAAAAAAACAAATTAATACAATGCGCTCAATCATAGCATTTTTCTCGTTCCCTTTTCATTACAAAAAATATCAACAACAACATTGTGACACACAACCACAGGCTTTAGCTGGCCTAGTCGAAATCCCCGCCATCGCCATCGCCATGTACATCATCACAAAGGTTGGCAAAAAGTGGCTCTTCTGCGCCACATTCTTCTGCACGAGCATCGCCTGCTGTTGCGCGGCCATTACCGAGGGCAATGATGACCAGCTCTGGCTGAAGATTACATTCCTCATGATTGGTGAGTTGCCGCTGTGATTTTGTTTGTCCCAGCATGTATCCATAAATATGTTCTCGTGTGTGTGTGTGTGCGTATGCGCACAAGTATGTGTTACAAATCAATCGGAATTTAATTGAATTGCATAAATGCCATTCACAAGCGCGCGTACACATCCACACACACACAGTCTTACATGAGTACTTAGCACAAATTTATGCTCCATTGCCTTACAAGCTCCCACATATGTATGTATGCATGCTCCAGCTGACTATCTTTATTTTCGCAGGCAAGTTCACCATCAGCGCCGGCAACACCATTATGCCGGTCTACACCGCCGAGCTCTATCCGACCGCCATTCGTAATGTGGGCGTGGGCGCTTGTAATGTCGCCGCCGGTGCCGCGCTGATACTCACGCCATATTTGTCGTTGTTGGTAAGTTTGGGGGGTCGGTGGGGCGATAGCACCGCTCAATTTAAAATATGTTTAAGTCTGTGCAAATGTTATGTGATTAATGCGCGCATATCTGACCAAAATCGCCGGCCACACTTCGCTGCACAAAAATGTTGGCGCATACTTTTTAAATCAACAATTAATCTTGAGTATTTATGTCTGACACATACATACATATATACGTATTTTACTTATGTAGTTTTTGTTTCGTGGATTTCAATTAAATTTGATTTTTGTTGCTATTATTGTTGTTGCTTTCAGAATAAAATTGAGATTCATTTCATGATGACACTGCTGACAGCTTTTGCATTCTTTGGCGGATTTGTGGTGCTGTTCCTGCCTGAAACTATAGCTGCTCAAACGAAAACGGAACCGCGTGAGGAGAAGTGAGTGATTTCAATTTTAAATATTAACGGACTTTTTGAAGAGTTGTCAAATATTTATTTACATACATAGCTCTTATTCTGGAACTAGCCCAAAATTATTTTATGCATTCTAACTAATTCTTGATTTGATGTGGAATATTAATGTTCTACTATGAGCACAAAATGAAAAGACGTTGTTCATAATTTTAAAATTCTTAATTTATACTTCAAAATCTGCATCGTACCCCTCAAAAACTCTCCCTTGACCTCAAAACTTTTGTGCCAACGTTTTTTCCATCCTCGAAACATTTGTTAAAGTCAATTTCCGGAACAGCCTTCAATACCCGTCGCGTTTTTGCTAATGCCTTCACTTAACTCAAAACGGTTTCCCCGGGACGGTCGTTTGAGTTTGCTGAATAGACACAAGTCATACATCAGCTACATAACATAGGCAAATACGATGGTTGCGGTACAATATTGGTTGAAAATTTGGCGAAAAACTCACGAAGAATCAAGACAGAATGCTACGGTGCATTACGAGTATAGTGGTACAAAAACCAATAGTTGTAGACCTATAAACCCTCTTTTTACAAATTGAATTCCTTGTTGACAATTTGGACTATCGGAAGGAAATCGGAGTGCACCATACCTCGTTAAACGAGGTAAACTGTCAACCTAACCTTGATTTATGACCAGCAATGGCGTGGCTTTTTCAGTTCCGGCTCACCTTTGCCACGATATTCGGTGCACTAATCGTCTGTTTCTGCATCGTAAGCATAGACACAAGACTCGTCGCTAGTAATCATTTGTTTCATAACATCGTAGTTGTCCGAAAACATTATATCACCGACGTTAAAGCGACGCTGTTTTGCTAAAAATTTGAGTGATTTTGGAACCAATCGTACTTTCACATTCTTAGGCTTAATGATCTTTCAATATGGTTTTCACTGATCCTTCCGATATTTCCACGATGACAGTAAGATCTCTGACTATTAAGCGTCGATTCTTAGCCACCAATTCCTCTATTATGTTGACGTGTTTATTATCTGTTGATGACCCTGTTTTCAAATCTCTTTGAATAGTTTGTACCGATCAAAAACACTTGCCAGCGACAAAAATTTATCGCCGAAGACCTTTTCCAACATTCTGAATGTATCGGCACCAGAAATTTGATTCCGCACACAAAATTTAATGAAAATTCTTTGTTAAATAATTTCAGTCATCGTAAATGCCGTGGAATGCACTTTATGTACTTCTTAAAGACAAGCTTATACTAAACACTAATGATTATTTTGATGTGACAATTGGCACAGATGTCACTGACAATCATACCTACCAACAAAAAAAATTTCAACGAATTTTAAATTAAAAAGTCTTGCCATTTTTTGCCCAAAGTATTTTGCATCTCAAATGATGCCCCTAATCTATTCACTATGCCCCTGTAACCTTCAATTTAAAATCAAAGCACTTCATTTAGCTCTCTCTTTTATAAAACCTCTGATTAACATTCTAGACTGAGGGAATCCTCTTTATTAATCGTCTGTAATAATGGTATGTTAGTTCCCTTTTCTGCCCAATAATAGGGATTTTCGTAATCCTATAGAACTGAACTCACTCCAAACAAGACAATTAGAAAAATCAGATACCAAAATCAGCTTCCATCTACTAGATAATTGCGAAAATCACAGCAATTAAAGAAAAGAATATATTTATTTATACGGATAGCCCAGCGGCTTTCGAATCACCAAAGCTTGTTATTTGTAAATATGTTACAATTATACCTGAGACTCGGTGGAGTCAATACAAATTTTGATCAACAAGCAGGCATAAATGGAAAATGGGCTGTATACGAGTATGCCGACTATTAAAATTTAGACAACATGATGCAGGAACTCTAGTTGTGCTATGTATATTGTAGATGCTGTCAGAAGGTGAAAGAAGAGGAAACTATAAAACATCCGGGGAGTTTCAGAGAGAAGACAATGGAGTGAGCGGAGTTTAGTCTCAGGGATTTCACAATTGATCTCCTAAAGACCTACATAGGTTCGTTGTCAGACAGCCACTTTACCTACCTACCTTTAAAATGCATGATATTAAAAATGTGTGAGTGAATGTTTACACTTGACCGTTTCGGAAAGCTTTTAAAAATTATGGAGAAGTTATAGCGTTGCCGACAATCGGCTTTTTTCGGAACTTGAAATTTTCACACGACTTTTTTTTTAATAATGACATTAGGCATGGTAGGCCAAAGCTTACGGCAACGCTTTAGCTCGGTAAGAGAGAGTAAAAACGAATGGTTCTATATGAAAGTAGTTTGTAAGGAAAATACTCAGAGAACGCTTAGAGCTATGTAGGCTTTAAAATGTTCCACGGCCTTTTACTTATACGTTTTCCCTTTCATTTATTGCAATATATGGAATCATACAAATCTCGATGACTATTTCTCTTTACAGATGTTAGAATTGTTAAAATTTAGCTGAGGTAACTTCCGGCAACTGATGCTACAAAGGCCACAAGCCAAAATGAGAGGAAGAGAAACAATTCTTGTCAAAATACGACGAATTTAGTAAGCAAAAGAAATTTGGTAAACTCGCCGAAAACAACAAAGTTCATATGAAAGCATCCAACTATTTAAAGGCAAATGTAAAGCATTAACTGTATTTTGGCTGGACCAAAATGTATGAAAACAAACTCACTAACTAACTGTAATAGCAGGTAATAGAAACAAACAGTTGATTGAAGACTTCCATTTCAAGCAAAAGCCTAGCACAGCAAGTACTTGCTTAAGCAAACTTACATACATATGTATATGGTATAAAGAATAACGGTAAATAATTGCAAGCACATCATGTAACGGTAATGAAAATGTTGAAATGCTGTAATTTAAAAAATCGTTTATCAAAGCTCTGAGAATTAATGAAAGCTTACAACAATTCGATTCAAAAGCTGAAGTAAAGTGAAAGTTCCAAATGTTAAAATCGCTAAAATTACTGTTATGTATGTAAGTTCTCAAACAAACACTTTTATTATAAAAGAAATAAAAATTAATAAAAAATATTAAAATAAATAGATTAATGCACCCAAGTTCCATAAAAAACTACTAAATACAGGCAGGACCTTTTGTTGCAAATTCATAAAGTTTAAGAAAATTGTTTTTAATACAAAATGTTAAGGACAAAAATAATAAAAATTAACTAAACTCACATATTTTTAATTAAAAACAAAAAAAAAAAAAATAGTTATAACAATAAAACAACAAAGAAATATAAAAATTGATACGGTACTAAAGTATTTCTACTATATATAAATGTGTGCTTAACTATATATACTTAAATATATATATAGTTATTAAATTTCAGAATTAAGTCAGTAGTAATTAAGTAGTATTTTTATGCCGTTAAGAAAATAATTTATGCCAGAAGGCACTGAAAATTTAGCGCAAAACAATTTGTTTGGTTTTGAGTGAAAAATAGCGAAGTCAAATTGAATTATTTGTATAACTTTAAATTTAAGAAAGATTTATAATTTTTATATGCACTAAAATAATATTAATGAGTGGAAAAATATTAAATAAATACAGTATGTTGAAAAGAGTAAAATAAACATTATTTAATCAACGAAATTCCGATTTAAATGTAACAAATTAAAACAAATGTATATATGTTGACTATAATTATCAAAAAAAAACACTTCTTGAAATATTTATTTTATTTTTATATATAAAGGTGGGTGAAAAAAATATTTTTTGTTGGCATGATGTTCTATAAAATTCATAAGAAGAGAGAATTGCTTTAAAATGAGCAAGCTACTACCGTTAATAGCTTTTAAACAGTTAGGTTCACGAATGAATCTTAAGAGATCATTTTGTAGAGCATTGAACTTGTCACAAAATTTGTGAAGCAAGATATCTAAAGTAGTTATAAGCGAGTTTTCAAACTTTCTAACTGTTAATAAGAAAAAAATAGAAAAATGTAAGACGATGGACTTTCGCGTTACTTTGAGGGACTTTTTTGGAGGTATCTCAGCACCTATTTTTCAGCGTACCAAGCGGAAAAATTTTAGTTTTTTTCACACATCTTAATATAAATCATTTTATATTTATTATTTTATTGCATTTTATTTGTGTATACTTTTTTAATTTAACCATACATTTTTTTAACATAAAAAAATTAAATATGAATTAAATTTAGACAACATTTATTTAAAAAATAGTTTTTACACAAATTTAATATAATAAAAAATATGTGTTGTTGTAGTAAAATCATTATTATTGTTATTTTTTTTTTTTAATTTTAATTAAATACGGGTTATTTACCGTTATTTTATTTTATTAAGTAGTTTTTTTCCATATATTTTAGTTTCCATTTGACTAATTTGTTCTCATTTCTTCATTTAATATTTATAAAATAACATAATTAAACTTTGATTGCACAGAAATTGTTCTTAAATTATTTATTTCACTTACAAAATATAAATCATGCAATTATATGTGTCTATTTAACAAATATTTAACATATTTTTAATATTTTTTATTTTTATTTATTTCCAACACTGTTTTGCTTTTTATTTTATTTATTTTTTTTACCTACGAAATTATTAATATTTTATTGCTCACAACTCAAAGTATTTCAATATTATAATAATTATATAATACAATACCAGTTTTACTGAATTTTTTTTATTTATTTTAACTATTTCAAATCACTTTTCATTTAATTATTATTTGTTGTTCATTTAATTAATGTTTTCGTATACACAAATTTCTTTATAATAAATATGTCTTCTGAACTTTGCAGTCATAAAATTTAAGCACTTACACAACAACAAAAACACAAGTGCTATTGTTGCAATAATTTCCAAAATTGCACAGTCAATTAGTTAAAGTAGGAAATTTTAGTGCCAAAAAATACAAGAAAAATTAAAATTATGGTCAATTAAAAAAGTTATGTGCATAAAATAACGTTTCTTGGAATAAAATATAGTAAAAAAAGTATAAAATTAAAATTTTTTTTTTTAATAAAATAAAAGTATTTTCAACAATATTTTTGAATTTCATATAATTCTAGGATTTGTTAAACACAAACAAAACAAAAAATAATATTTTTTATTAAAAAAAAAGTAATTTTAATTATTTCTTTATTTTTTTTTAAGCAAAAACTACTATTTTACGTCCTAAAATGATATGGAATTAAATAATATTGTTGATATAACAAAATTGTAAGAAAATGTTAAAATAATTGGCACGATTAAATATAAAAGTAAAATAAATAAAGTAAAAAGTATTCAACATGTGGCCCGTGAAACTAAAACAACACACAGCGAAAATATTTATACGCAATGGCGTGGCATTTAGTAATGAATTTCTTCAAAAAGGATATTCACAGTGTTTCAACATTTTCCTTTTTTTATGGTTGTTAAATACCAAAATTATTATTAAAAATTATATAATTAAAAATATTTAATTTCATTTAATGCCGGTTAGATTACTATAAAAAAATTTTATTTTTACTTAGCGGCAAAATTTTTTTGAGAAAAAATAAAAAAGTCAAAAAAAAAAATTATTTAAATTTATTATCCAAATTTTTAATAGGTTTTTGTTTAATTAATTTTTTAACTTTATTTCTGCTGTCATATATTTTATAAAATTCTAAGAAAATAGAGAGAAATGATAAAATTTCAACGAGCACGCGAATACCACCTTTTCAATTTCCACTTAAAAATAGGCAATTTTGCTATAAATAGTTATTTATTATAGTACTATATATATGTGTGTACCTAAATGTTTGTATGTATTTCTATACGCTACTTCCACACTAACTGAAAATTTCATAAATAAAAAATACATACAAAATTATTATAAATAAATATAAATAAATAATTATTATAAACAAAATATTATTATAAATAATAAAAAATATATGCTTATGTATAATTACAACAATGTATTTATGTATTTTGTAGATAAGTAGATTTAATACAAACATACATATACTATATGTTGATCAAGCATATCACACAGTCAATTGGTCACAAAGTATCTTGCAATAAATAATGAGCAAATTCATTTTTAATTATTTAGCTTTTTTTGTATTTATTATATATTTAAAATATCTATAATTAAAAAAACTAAATATTAAATAATTTATTAGTATTAATATACGTTATGATTTTCTTATTATTATATTGTGATTTTATGTTTTTGAAAAAAAAAAATGTTTTTGTTAAGCTATGTACCGTATTTTTATGTAATTTTTATTCAAAGATAAAAATAAAAAAAAAAATTTTTTTTTTTATTGTGTGAAAACATAACTGTAACTGTATTATACATAATTTTTAACATTTTTATCGAAAATAATTTATTTTAGTTTGGCTTTTATATAGACCTTTTTTCTTGTTGCCAATTAATTAATAATTTAGTTACGTAGTGGTCGTGAAGTACTTATGTTTTATATTCATTATACAAATTTTGTGAAAAATTTCCAAAAAAATCCATAGTTAGCAAACGAGACAGTAAAATGTTTATAAATATGGCAACTCATTAGAAAATATCATTGTGAAAATGTTTCTAATTCTGACTCCACAAATAAGCATACATACTTGTATGAACATACATATGTACATATATGTATTTACAGTTACATATGTATGTAAATATACATATTTTTAACCAACTTAATTATTAGTAATGCAATTATTACTTTTTATGTACTTATTAAAGTAACGGTTAAGTTTGTGTTTGTACAACGTTTTCATATATTTTTTATACATATTTCTTATAAAATACACCAGAGCTGCAGCAACAGAATCAATTATATGTAAAATGCATAAAAAAGATTAATAACTTGTGTCAAATTAGTAAATAGCAGTGATTAAGTACATATGTATGTGTATAATATTAGCAAAGTAATTATGTGAGTAAAATAAAAAATCCAGTTGTTTATTTCTCTGTTGTATATTTGTCTTGATAAGGCCAAAAGTAATGTGCAATAAAACAAATAAAGTGAAATAAATTATTAAGTGAAATGTTGAAACAAATTTTGTTAGACGTGGTTTCATTTCTAAAAATCCCGTTAATCGGCGTAAGATGCCAGATAACTTTGGTCTACTCTCGTGCGAATGCATGACTATCACTCCTACTATTTTTCCAAAACATAGCCAGGAGGGTTCGGCATTGGGGAACAAAAATAAATATTAATCGTGAAAAATTTCTTTTTTTTGTTTATCTAAGTTGGTAAGGCTGTTGGTAATTTTTCATTTCATTTCATTCAAACTTAGCGTACAACCTTTAAGAGTGATGGTTTTCGTTCTCACTTTAGCATGCCTTCAAGCGGATGTTCTTTAGCTACTCAGAGGATACTTGGTCAAAGACCGGAAGTCATGAGCTCCTTAAACTATATGTAAGAGAATCGTTTCTAGCCACTGACAAGTGAATGGTAATCAGAGAACTTTCCTCACTTGCGTAAATTTCTACACATGACTCCATCTTCAGCTGCTGTCGTACGATATTGATATTGATATCATTGGCCTCAACAACCGCGCCGTGGGTTTGGTTGTGAACGAGGGCAAGACGAAATATCTCCTCTCATCAAGTCGTAGATAATTTCGTCTATCTTGGAACCAGTATTAACAACAACAACAATGTCAGCCTCGAAATCCAACCTCTTGCCAACAGGTGCTCCTTCGGACTAAAATCCAAATTCTATAAGTAAGTTTTCGAGAGAAAGATTTTGGGGAAGATTTATGATCCTTTCCGCGTTGGCCACGGCATATATCGTACTCGTTAGAACGATGAGCTATATGAAATATGCGATGACATTGACATATTTCAGCGAATTAAAAGACAGCGGCTACGCTGGCTAGGTCATGTTGTCTAAATGGACGAAAACACTCCAGCTCTGAAAGTTTTCGACGTAGTACCCGCCGAGGGAACCAGAGGAAAATGAAGACCTCCACTCCTTTGGAAAGAACAGGTGGAGAAGGACAGGACTTCTTGGCGAACAATTTTGCTTGGTTTCAGCTCCTTTGGAAACACCCGTACAATCGGGTGTTGTTTACTTTCGGACTCTTATGCGAAAATCCAAGATTCATCACCTGTCAGAATCTCATAGACATGTTGCTTCGAAGCTCTGCTATTTTGTTAATATTTCTCTCGACTGATCAATTCGAGCCATTTTTTTAACGATTTACAAATTGTGTGGGATCCAACGTGAACACATTTTTTTACAATCAAATATTCATGCAATATTAATTGAGTGCTAATCGCACTAATGCCTGTAGTTGTCTCAATCTCACGATAGATCACATGACGATCTTGCAACATTCGTTGGTGCACAGTATCAATCCGTAACAACAACTGATTTTGGAAAACCTTAACGAAATTCATCTTGAAGTGGTTCACGACTTCCTTTGAATACACTATACTACACAATAACACTGATCCTTGATCAAGCGTCACCGCCAAAAATTGAACTACAGGGAACAAAATTGAACTCGAAGTGTAACCAACTTCAGACCGTTCGCGCAGCTGTTTTACTGGAATCAGCTGTTTACAAATTCGCTGAATGACAGTTCGGAGTATTGTTCACAAGGGTACAAAAGCGTTTTGCCAAAAGTGAACGCAAAAAAAAAAAAGTGATCAGCAATGGAATTCACACGTAATAGTGTGATTGCTTTATATTTAGTTGGAAAATCACAGCCAACAATTGTTCGTGAGCTCAAGCACCTTAATGTGAATAAAGTTTTTGTTTATCGCACCATCACTCGTTACAATGATACTGGTAGCATCGCAAAACGCCATGGAGGTGGTCACCAAAAGACTACAACGTCACGTGATATGGTTCGGTAAGTGAAGAAGCGACTTCAGCGAAATCCACGATGAAGTGCCAATCAAATGGCTAAAGAACTGAAAATATCCGACCGCAGCATCTGACGCATATTGAAAAATGAGCTCAAGGTCAAGCTTTACAAGTTCCAAAAGGCCCATGATCTCACACCGAAGCAGCAACAAGTAAGACTTGAGAGAGCGAAGCAGTTGCTTCGCTTGGCCGAAAGCGGTCAAATTCCGAACATTGTGTTTTCTGACGAAAAAAATTTTCCAATTGAGCAATTCGTAAACTCTCAAAACGATATGGTTTACTTGACCGACCGTTCATACGACAATCTAAGTCATCGGTTGGCCACCAGGAAGCAGCACCCGCCACAAATAATGGTTTGGGCCGCTGTCACCGAAGATGGGCGCTCTCCAATTGTTTTCATCGAGCCTGGCGTCAAAGTGTTCTGGAAGCTGCTTTAAAGCCGTGGGCAAACAAACATTTCGGCCGCAAACCGTGGACGTTTCAACAAGACTCAGTACCTTCTCACAAAGCGCTGAAAAACAACGTTCCGAACTTCATTTCGACCACACAATGGCTCTCGAATTCAACAGATGCGAATCCAATGGATTATTCTCTTTCGGCCATTTTGGAGAGCAAGGTCCGAAGTAAAAAATACACCAGTCTCGAGATGCTGAAGAAAGCCATTGTCCGTGAGTGGGCCAAAATACCGGCAAGTCACATTCGGGCAGCTTGCGATTCGTTTTTTGACCGTCTCAAGGCCATAGTTAAGGCAAAAGGTGGTCATATCGAGCAAAAGTGAATTGGTCCTGAATTTATGATTATTTTCACATATTTTGTACTTTAAAATAAATAAAAATAATTTTCCAAACCGAATTTATGGGTTTTTAATTGGTTACACTTCGAGTGCCGGACCCTGTAAGTTCATCAATGAACTGTTTTTGAGTTAATCCTCATCAAAAGTTATAAAAATGAATCCCCTGAAAATGTTGTCGATTTAATTCCTTTTTTTCGCCGAGATGAATATGATGAACCACATACGAAGTTTGTATATTATCTTTACTGCCTTTATATATGTATGTATATATGTCTATTAGTTTAACTTTGTCTTTAACAGCGATTTTAATTGAAATCTCATGGAAAGGTAGATTGACAACCATAGCCAGCTTAATCACAAAAGTGGTTGGAACTGTTTAATTAATTTCATTATAAGGATGGGTCGAAATAAACGGATATTTTTTCGCTAGGTAGACTGAAAAATCTTAGAAGTCCTCTAAGAAGATCTGTCCAAGTATGTGCTGGGAAAGTTTTCTAGTTTTTCCTTTGTATCAGATAGAAGAATTCAATTCCCGCTTCCAACCACCTGAAAAGAGATCTCGTTTCATAGATTTTGTAGGCAATTGGATGCTCAACAAAATGGTCTTTTACGATTTTACCACAAGCCTAGACGGTTAATTTAAAGAAATTTTATTTCTTATGAATTTTATAATCCAATGAAAAAAATAATTATTATAAATCGGAAAACTCTTAGTTTGGTAGGATATTTACTGCTCCACAAAAATGGAATGATTAAGCTCCAAGCTCGAACATTTTTTTACGGTTGTAAAAGAGCGAAAAAAGAACATTTTTATTAAACGGTCATTAAGTATAAAATGCTCAAACTTCTGTAAGTAAAGAGAATAGTTTACGAGCAACAGACTACAACCGCTCAAACTCAAGTCGTATTTATGTGAGTAAATATTTGAGTGACTTCCCATTTGAGCGCTTAGATGACTGAGCGCTGAAGCGGTGAGCAAAGCTTTGATTTAAGAGCTTTTAAGCGTCGCTTTTTAATAAAAAGTAAATATATTGATACACTTGATTTGTATATACACATGTATGTATGTATTATATAGATGCTTGTGCTTTAAATTACAACCTACCTCAAGTCTTAAACTTTTGTGTAGGGCAGGTTTTACTGCCACAATAACGAAAAAGTAATTTTTAAGAGTTAAACGTCCGTCCTCGAAGTATGCTCTAAGCGTTTTTTTAAGGAATATTTCGAAAAAATAATAATAATGTTTAAACTACTTACTTATATGTGAATATAGAGAAAATGCTCCAGATCTCAATTTCATTCTTAGCCGGATTAGTTATTGGAGATAAGCGATGTAAATATACGAGTAGTAATGAGCTGAATTCATACATTTTGAGAAAACTGTTACCTCATAAGTATTAGAACTCTCATTTAATAACAAATTTGTAGATTTTCTTCATTATACTTTTTTTAACCACTTTCGAACTACAATGTATGTACATACGTTTAATTGATTCGTCAGGGAAGCTAAAATTAACACTAATATTTTCTAAATAAAACAACAAGTGTGTCTGCCTTTTTAATATACACTTAAGACTAAATAAAATATTACAAAGAAATCTTAACTGTACCGGGTGAGTGATTTTTAGTTGCATTGAAATATTATGCCTATATGTGTGAAAAGATTGCTTATGTGCTTCGTTTAACCATAAAAAATTAAATTCGGGGAATTTGAAAAAAAGTTACAGCTGTTCAAAAATGAGTGAAATTATGAAGAAATTCACTATTTTTTTGAAATTTTTGTATAACAAAGGGAAGAATTCCACGCAAGCCACCAATGAAATTTGTTACGTTTACGTAGACAATGCTGTATCAGTTCGTGTAGCACAACAATGGTTAGCTCGTTTCCCTTCCGGAAATTTCGGTGTGAAAGGTGCACCTCGCTCTGGTCGACCTATCGTTGAAAAAGTCGATGAAATTATGGAAAAGATTAACAAAAACCATCACATAAGCAGCCATGACATCGCAAAGGAACTTAACATTCATCACCAAACGGTTTTTAACCATTTAAAAAAGTCTGACTGGAAAAAGAAGCTCGATGTTTGGGTACCACATAAATTGTCTGTGAAAAATTTAATGGAACAAACTAACATCTGCGATTCTTTGCTGAAACGAAATGAAATCGAACCATTACTAAAGCGAATGGTAACAAGAGACGAAAGGTGAATCAAATACGACAATAATGTACGGAAACGATCATGGTCCAAGCATGGTGAAGCTCAACAAATGGTGGCAAAGCCAGGATTGACACCTCGAAATTTGTTGAAATTGGAAGGAATGATCCGCTATGAGCTACTCCAGCCTGGTCGAGCGATTGATTCTACATTTTACTGTCAACAACTGATGATATTGAAGCAAGCAATCGAAAAAAAATGGCCAGAACTGATTAGCAGAAAGGGCTTCGTCTTCTGTCAAGACAACGCTAGACTCGGTAAAAGCTGGGGAAGTTTTGATGCATCCACCATAAAACCCTGAGCTTGCACCATCGGACTGCCATTTGTTTCGGGCAATGCACTCCCTTAACATAGTAAAGTTGGCTTCAAGAGAAGCATGTGAAAATGATTTGTCGCAGTTTTTCTCCGAGAAACCAGAAAAATTTTACACTGGTCGAATAATGTCTCTAGCGGAAAAATGGCAAAAGTAGTGGACCAAAATGGTACATATTTGGTTCGTTAAAGTTCATTATAAATATAAAAAAATAAGTTAAAGTTAGTTTAGAAATACGAAAAGACTTTTTCGACTACCCAATAAATCTCAGACATTGATCGGTATTTTCGGTCAAAAGTCAACTATTGACACTGGGGTGCATATATTCAGTATATAGGGTCTTGAACAATATGATGGAATGTGAACAATTTTTGGTCACCAGGTGGCTTACTTTAAAGGAATTATTAGTTGTTCTATTATTTGTTTTTAGGTTTCTGTCTGATTGCAACTTTTTCTTTCATCCTGACCCCATATCTATCTGGATTAATTCTAAGTGGTTCAAACAAACGTTAGGCGAACAAAACTATTATACTCTGTACCAACATGTTGCAGCAATATAAAAACGAAACAAGCGATTACTATCGTTTCATCACTTATATCACATATTTGAAATTTATTCTTTCTAGAAAATATAATTTTTATCATCATCGTATTTTTCATTTTCAGTCAAATCCATTTATGTTTTCTTTTTTGTGATCACTTGCTAAACATTTTCATAAGACATAACTAATTTGTCTCCCTTTGTATTGGCATGGAAAATTTAAAAACCTACAAAGTGTCAACCTTGCATACATACATACTATGTACATATGTAAGTAGGCAAATGCAAAATCCTGTCTCTAAAAACTTTAAGTTTGCTTTTCATTTTGAAAATTTGATTAATGAAGGCTGGCAACATCTGTGAAGCAAAGCACAAAAAGCTCTAACGATCAGTGGTATTAACAGTCAACTGAACAGAAATGTAGGGAATAACAGAGGAAAGTGCTAATATACAGATAAAGCAGCAGAGTATGCTCATTCATTAACATTCTCTGTTAATATGCCAAAAATAGTTTCATATTATACCTGTAAAGCATATTCAGTTAACAGCACTGTTGAAAAGTTAGAGGTTAAGTTAACGTAAGTTTGCGAATTTTCTGCTGTTGTTAGCCAATGCTAACAGCGATAGCTATCTAAAAGTAGCGCTGTTAATTACAGTACACTGTTAAAGCAATTTAAATATACATGTTAAATAGCGTTGGCGCTTTTGTTGATTAGCTTGTAGTATAATATCGCGGCAGTTGATAAAATATAATTAGACCGCTACAGCGCGAAACGCGGTAAAGAACAACGGTATAATGAAATACACGCTATAAACAAATCAAAAGGCTTGAAAGTGCTGTGTAATTTTCATTATTTTTATCTTGATTATGTGAGAAGTGGATGTTTATAACTTTATTGCTGGGAAAAAAATTTTAAATTTTAAAATTGATAAAAAAAAGCAAAAAAAAATTATAAGAGAAAATAAAGAATAAAATAAAATGAAATAAAAGAAAATAAAATAGAATTAATTTAAATAAAATAAATTAAAATAAAAATAAAACAAAAAAGTGCTGTAAAAGTGAAGTGCGCGTTTGTTAAAAAAAAATAAATTCAAAAATAATTTTTTTAGTTATTATTCCGAAACACTTATATTTAACGCGCTACAAAATGAGCGGTGTCCTACGTCGTGGCTCACTGAACTTCGACTGTAATTTGAAGGGCAGCAATTCGCGCGGTAGCATCGAAGCAAATTTATATGGCGGTTATCGTGATCCAAAGCCGGGTACGCCGGAAATCAGCGTGATCGCTTTAGACTGTCGTCGCTACTCGGAAGATTTAAAAAAGGATGCAATGTTGAATGAAGGTCTGCCACCACCCGTCGTCGGTGATTTGAGTCAAGACGAGGATGCGGATGTGATCTCGAATTTTATTGGACATCGTGGCCGGTGGCAATATATTTGGACTATTCTGCTTACGCTCTTTCAGATACCACCGACATTACATTTGTTCATCTACACATTTCAGGTAGGTCAAGTAGTGCCTATATAAGCGACGGCATATGTATTGTATATGCATTTTTACATTACGCAGCCTACAAGTATTCGCCCGTTATTTGATATGTGTGAAAATTTTTGAGCAAGGCTCGATCGGTATGAAAATTAATACGCAGATGGTTTATTGCGGTTACCGCAAAGGGGTTTAAGCAACAAGTGAACGGTATTGTGTATTAAGCGAGTTTTTGATATTGATAAAGAAATACTTGCGATTTTTCTCAAATAAAAAAAAATGTGCTATTACAACTTATTGAACGCTTAAGGTCAGCTTAAAGCAGAAATTTGTTTTAAACTACTTATACGAGTATATTCGTATTTGTCATCCATGGGTATGGAAAAAAATTTATTAGTGTAATTATTCTCCAATTTTGGAAAAAAGTTAAGCATTTTTGTACAAATACGACTAAATTTTGATATTTTAATTTAATGCCACAGTCTAACCAAGTAAAACTCCTAGAAAATATACAAAGGGAAAGCTGCACAGTTTCCAAAAAATTTACAAAACAAATTCTTTACATTTTATATATTAAATATTTGTTATTAAAATACATACACTTTCTTATTCGAGGAATCAATTAGCAATGCATTAACTCCACGCTCTGTTGGACAACTCAAAGATAGTCCGAAGTGCCCATCAAGCCTTTGGATCATAAATAAAGTGTATATAGATTCTATATTATAGAAAGAAATGTGTGTCGAATCATACCTGAAAATGACAATGCAAATCACATAATAAGTGCTGAGAAGATTTAGTAATTCGAGGGAGAAAAAGTGGATTACTTATTTATTTATTTATTTTATTTATTTAAATTGATTACAATTGAAATTATAATTAATTAAGCACTAGCTGCCAGGGCTATCGGCTTAAGGTGTATAACAGTTTAAATTAAGTTATCAATTTGTATTGTTTTACAAAATTCAAATAACAGTTTAATATTTTTCTCACTTGGAGTACTTAGCAAGCCTAACGGGTTGAGGTTCGGAAAAAAGGAAGATCTGTAATGTGTCAGATGGGAACAGTCTTTGAGGATATGGGAAATGGTTAAGGTAGCATTGCGACAAAATTGACAGGCTGGTTGGTAGACTAGTGTGCCCTAATCTGAAGCGGATGAAACATTTGTTCATGTGTGTTGTAGTCGTTGTGGGGAGCCTGATCCTCGATCTGTTTGGATTATAGGTCTTATACGTGTGGCAATAGTTTGCCCATTTGATAGCACATCGTTGGTACGCTGTATTAGAAATACTTTTCGCCACTGCTTTGGTTGAGGATGGCATGAAAGTGAAAACTGGAGCTTTAATAGCTGATTTGGCAGCTTTATCTGCATGCCCATTTCCATTGATTCCGGCGTGGCCAATAACCCACATCAGTTTGACTCTTTTCTCTAGTTGAATGATGAGTTTCTGTATGACGGCAATAGGTTCCGCAGAGTTCCGTGCGGATTTAGTGGTTTCAAACGCCGAGAGGCTGTAGTATGCCCTGCACTTCTGCGTCCAAAACTGTTGCAACCATTGGCAAGATTCCTTGTGCTAAAAAGATACCGTTAGCGTTGACGACTGCAAAACCGGTTCCGTCTATTGATTTTGAACCATGTTTGTTTTTCGGGCTGGCCAGTGAGTCGCAGTCCTGCAACACACTAAGCCTATTCCCCACGAGGGGGGAGATTCATTGGATACACTACGCGTAACTATTTGTGAATTTATTTGTACGCCCGATTGAAACAATTGAATTATTTTTAGAAGTAAGTAAAGAGAATAATGCGTTTAGCACTGTATACTATTAGAAAGCTATCAACTGCGCGAGCACTAGGGAAACGAGTCCGAACGAAGCGAGTGTTAGTCGATGACTGGGGGTTCACTTATTTTCACTTATTGTTCTTATCAATACTGTTGTGAAACTCGTTGTTAATTCTTAAGCAAGCATAATATTCCATGGTATACTATCCAACGTATTGTAGATTATATATCGAACCAGTGAAGTAACAGAACCAAATAAGTTAATTTTATAGTAGGACAATTTGAAAAAAAAATTATAAAATTTCACTATGGTAAGGGTCCTACCCTACAAAAGCACCAGAAATAAGTTCTTTCTGCTTGATATATTTAATTATAAGGATGTTTAATTAATTTCCTTACCATAGTTATGGTATTTGCATGAAATGTGTGTAAATTGATAGTGATATTTTTTTTGCGTTTTCGGTTTTCTTCGTCAAACGCTTTTTTTTAGAAAATGTTAACTTATCTATAAGACCTACCGAAAGTTCAATATTTAAGCTGAATATTGAACTTACTAATAATCAAAATATAATGCTCAGAAAATACTTCCTAGTATCATAAAGTTTTAGAATTCAACCCGTTTGCCTTTAGATATCAGTTTATAGTTAAACATTAAGAGTTAATCATTAGACATATTCTGCAGAAATTAAAATTAATAATGCCGATAAGTTCATATTGAACTAAATTACTTTACGATTGTCAGTTACCAACATTAAAATTACAAACTTGTAATATTTCAACACAAACTGCAGGTATAACTAAACCTTAGTGAGAGTTTTATCAACATTTGATCACAAGTCAACTATTTTATTCTCATAAACACAAATTCTTACGAGAGAATACTAAGAAATAAATTTTGAATTTTTGGAAAGAAAATGAAATGTTATGTTAGACAATTGCAAATAAACTCGATGTCTCGATCTATACAGTATTTCTTGTGTTACATTATACACTTCGCATATCTCCCAACCAAAAGAGCAACAAACTGCAAATTAGGCAAATTCTTGAAAAAATAGGAATTTTTCAGATTCGTTGATAATTTTTGAAGACCGAAAAAACCATTATTAAGAAAAAACGTAAATTTCGCTATAATACCTTTCACAGGTGTATTCTTTAATGAGTATAAAACTATATATATAAACAAAAGATCGTTACATTGATTTTGTTCGATCAGTTTATATTTCTTCGGATATTGCATCATTGCCTTAGCCAATAAGCCATGCCAAATTTCGTTACAATATCTCGTCAAATGAATAAGTTTTCCATACAAGCACTTTATTCTGATCGTTCAGGAGGGCCGATATCGCATTTATATAACAGGTCAATTGAAAGGTCTACCGGCCTACCGTAGTAAAGCACATTTTTTGGAAAAATTTGTTATTTTTTTCGTTTGTTTTTTATTCAACATAGTTCCCTTCAAGGGCGATACACTGATTATAGCGACCCTCCAACTTTTCTATACCATTTTAGCGGTGTGATTTCTGCCTGCTTCAAATAAGCCTCAGTTTCGAACACGTCTTCATTCGACGAACATTTCTTCCTAGCGAGCATTCTTTTGATATCTGAGAACAGAAAATAGTCGCTTGGGGCCAGTTTTGCAGAATACGGTGGATGCGGATGCAATTTGAACCCAAATTCATGGACTTTTGACATCGCTTTCACTGACTTGTGAGGTGCATTGCATTAATGAAACAGCATTTTTTTCTTAAAATGGGTCCAATAACGATATGCAAGAGTCGCTGTTGATGGATGGTACTTCTTTTTCAACATACTCAACAAAAATTATTGCAAAGGTATCTCAAAATATAGTCGCCATAACTTTGCCAACTGACTGTTGTATTTCCACGCTTTGGAGCGGGTTTATCATGAGCAGTCCACTCGGATGACTGTCGATTAGACTTCTAAGTGAAATGATGGAGCCCATGTTTCATCCATTGTCACATATTGACGCAAAAATTCGGGTTTATTACGCTTGAACATCTCTATCTGCTCCGAAACATCAATTTGTCGTTATTTTTATACCCTGAACAGGGTATATTAAGATACCCAAATAATCGTGAATAATTAAGTACATGTTCAAAGTGCCTGCTATCTCGAACAACTTCACTTTACGGTCATGCAAATTATATAGTGGACTTCTTTGACGTTTTCATCGACAATTCACAGAAGTTGGAACATTGGGTACGTGAGTTATACATAAAAGTTAACGAGTTAGACAAGCTTTGGTATTTAAAAAAAAATTATAGTAAGAAATTATTTGAAAACAATTTTTGAACACAAAAAAAGCTGCCGACAATGAATATAACATACGAAAATATCGAAAAAATTCAGTTAAGGGGTTTAGATGACTCTCGAGATAGCTAAATAACATATTAGTCTTATCGTTCATTAATGTTTGAATAAATAAGAGCTATCAATACATTATATTGGAAGATAATGATACTTAAATAGCAGTATTCTTCGAAGCTTCATTTTATTTTCGCATTCTTTAAAAATCTTGCAAAATAAGTTCGGCGACAAATTTACGGCCATCATAAAGACGGAGACATATTTTGAAGCAAAAGGCAAATCGTACTGTAAATTGAGTATCTAAAAGTTGGAAAATGTCAATTGAGCATATATTAATTATATTTTTGAATCACTTAACGCTTTGGCATTTCCCGCTATTTAAACAGTGTTCATACTGGAATTTCCATGCGTGTCTTTGTTGAAATTTTGTTCTTCGAAATTATACACAAATGTTGGAAATTCGAAAGTTAGTTATTTCCTCAAAACCGTAGTATTCAGTAAAATAAGAATATTATAAAATCATGAGAATGCTGAGTGTCGTGGAAGTTGCAAAATCGTGACCGAAGCTACCGCCCGCATATGGAAGAGAATTCACGAAACGTCATAATTGTGATGTCGGCGACTTATCATTTCTTCTTAAGTTATTGCTTTATTATGAAATGTTTAAGAAACCCATTTTTTGTGTCGTCAAGAAAAGTATTTGATATTTCCAATTTATTAAAACCTTCAGATTTGTCTATAAATAAACTGTGACGAAATCGTATTTTCTTTCTTATAATACTTAGCACTTTCAGGGGCTTAGAAGTATTTTTAAATAAAAGCACACATAAGCTGCGGAAGGACATCTCAATTACATTGAGACAATTAAGTGCTCAGTTGCAATACTTGAAGTTATCGATGAGACCACTTTAACCATGATTTAATTCTTAAATAGACTAGTAGACTGATAAGATAGCATTGATGACACTCATTCTGCAAGCAAGCAAATATCTTTGAAACCTTTAAGCGTGACGAATAGAACAAACAACTGGTATAAATGCAATATTCTGGCATAATAAATTATTGATTGAATAGCGATTGTTTACACAACTTTAATGAGGAAGTAAATAAATTTATTATCGCTTTCACATCCGCCTATTCTTTTAATAAAAGAATAGCGGCAAAATCAAAGACGTCGCTTATATGTAATAGCAAGTGTGATGCACACAATTTACCGTTAGACTAAAATTCACCGTGATTTAGCAAGTGTACTTGGTTAAGCGATAGCTATGAAATCGACGACTATAGTTAGGTGAAAACTAGGGGCCTGACAAAAGCGTCACACTTAAAAGGCTTTCTGATGCCGTTCTAAGTTACAATTTGAAAACAAGCGACTAATAGTGGAAAATCTGCCTTTATGAGCCGGTTACGAGCGCAATTATTTCCATTTGCAATTAAAAAGTAATAACTTGTTGTGTGCAGTAGAAAGCCTACATTATTTCAGGCATTATTTCATGCATGTTCTTATTGAGGTAATAATATTGCAAAATTGTTTAGTAATGCAATATGTCTGTCTAATAAAATTGAATAATAAATCACAATAAATCTAAAGATGGAATAATTTGCCAAGTA
This sequence comes from Bactrocera tryoni, assembly GCF_016617805.1. NCBI lineage: Eukaryota > Metazoa > Arthropoda > Insecta > Diptera > Tephritidae > Bactrocera > Bactrocera tryoni. The sequence continues at coordinate 20,929,181 of NC_052499.1, forward strand.
TGTCTTTTAATAAACTAAATTTTTCTCGACAACACTTCAAAAACTTTTTACTATGTAAGTTTTCGAGATATATGTACATATATCAGAAAATTTTTTTCTCTCTAAGGAGCTGCTTATCAATATCCAATATATAGTATTATTTTGCGGGTGCTGCCGTCGCAACAACGGTATGTGCTACTTGCAGTTCACTAAAACCCACCTCCAAGGTCCACCCTGGCACCACATTAGCATTACTTCAAGGTGGTTTTCCATATTTCTCATTGAGCAGTGCGGTGCGTTATCGTTGCCATCACACACATTTTGAAAGAGTATGTTCTGCGTCGTGTTCTGTCGCGTCTTTGTCTAAGCATTACGGTTTTTTCACTTTTCCCATTCTGTGGAGATATTTTTGAAATATCCGTGATCGGCTAACAGCTGAGTCGTGTAAAAGTGGACTTCTTCGGATTTACAGCTTATCCATAAGTTTACGTCTTTTACGTATTAGTCTGGCCGTCCATCTGCCGCGACTCTCATTATTCCATCTTCGTTGCCATGCAAGTACCGTTGCTTTTTTTATTCGGGTTTTTCCTTTAGCTCCCAAAGCTTTTTCCTTTCGTGTGCCAGAAGGTCAATTTGGGCATTACTGCTTATGACTAATGTTGCATGGCCTGATACTGTTCGGTATGCTGATGCATCTCTGAGGGCTGCGGAGCGGTGCACTCTGACCACTACCTTATGCCGCTTTTGCTTTTTAAGATCATCTGCCCAGATCTCAGCTTTGTATAATGGGACGCTGGTTGTTGTCGACATTAGGAGCTTTCCCTTTACTTGGCTGGGGCCCCCTATGTTGGCCATTAGCCTACTGAGTTAGGAAGTTATTTTCGCTGCCTTTCCTGCGGCATGCTGGATTTGTGTTCAAAAGGTTAGTCAGGGGTCCAGTCTTACGCTTAGGTAGGTTACTGCTATTTGTATCCTATGAGTATCCGTAGTAGCTTATTTGTTAGCAGTGGTAGCTCTGTTTTTTCCGTAACGAGCTGGAGGTTGTGTGAATCGAGCCATGTTGGCTTATCCGTATCATAACCTGATTAAGCTTTCTTCGAGCTTCTTCTGTGTCTCGTGCTGTAAATACTGCTGTAATGTCGTCCGCGTAGCCAATTAAGTAGATTCTTATGGCATTTCGAGGTTTTAGTAAAGCGTCCAAGCTGACGTTCCACAAGTCGGGCCTAAAATGTATCGAATACATAGTACAGCGCACGCTCGATAATCTGACCTAATTAAAACCAAGGCAGTTCACATTTGGGAATGCTCCAAAAGAATAGGATAATACGTATTTATATATTGGAATTCACATTTTATTCATGTTTTCATTACATATACATTTTTACATAACACATATTATACAAAATCTAGGTTTTATTTGAAAAAATCAGTCATCCTTTTCTGTATCTTCTGTGTTTCTAAAAGTTGGAGCACAGCTTTCTCTCTTAGACGTCTTAATACATTTACATCATTTGGATCGACGTCTTCATGACCAGCCCACCTTATCGCCTTCTTGAAAATTTCAACTGCTTCAGTCCGCTTAATTTTCTCCTCTACCTCCGATACGCTGCCTTCATCGGAATCGTGTTCTTTTTCATGCTCTTCATTTGCATTATCATCTTCAATATCTTCGTTCCATTCATGAACGTCTGGTAGCGTTAATTCAGCCTGAAATGGTTAATAAGAAAATCATTTTCAATAACCTGCATATCTTTGTGCGATTCTGCGAAAACGAACAACTATCTTCGGGATCGTCATCATCTGCCGTAAAATTTAAAAAAATTTTCCAGCAATTAGCTAATGTTACTTCGCTGACACGACTCCAAGCGGCATCCAAAAGATTTATAGCTCTTCGTAAAGTAATTTTTTTTAATCGAATCGAGTAAATTGGAGTTTGTAGCTGCTAATGAGGCTAAAAGGCTGTCTCTGTAATGCAACTTTGTGATCTTTATGGCATTTTGATCCATTGGTTGGATGAGGGGAGTAACGTTTGGTGGCATAAACATTGCCAGAATTTGTCCATCCTCCGTTGCCAGCTGAGCTTCATTTGGGTGAGAAGGAGCGTTGTCGATTAGGCGTAGAGCTTTGATTGGCAAACCTTTCTCCTTTAAAAATGACGTTACCTAAAAAACAAATTTAAAAGAAAAAAGTTAACAAAATACAAAATAAATCCTCACCTTGTGAACGAAGGACGCATGAAACCATTCCTTGAAAACAGCCGACGTCATCCAGGCGGATTTTGAGCTCTTATAGTCTGTGGGGCATTGAAAGTTTTTAAAGCAGCGTGGATTCTTTGCCTTTCCAATTACCAAAAGTTTCAGTTTATGAGATCCAGTGGCGTTTGAGCAACATAAAAGTTTTTCCGACTTAACGCCTGGGGCTCTCTTTTCCATACTGGACACGTACATTTTTTCTGGCAGAAGTTTCCAGAATAAGTCTGACTCATCAGCATTATATAACTGGTCGTTACACAGCTCCAGTTCGGCCATTTTAGCTCTAAGTTTTTCCTTATATGGATCCACGAGCTGAGGCAGCGAGGATAGTTTTTCGCCTGATATTTGCAGCAGTCGAATACCGTACCTTTTTTTAAATCCTTGAAGCCATCCATCACTAGCGTTGAAGTTAGATTCATTTTCCTTTACTTGTGCATGCAGTACTTTGGCCTTTTCTTTCAGCATTAAGGCACTTACTGGCCAGTTTTTATTCCGCATTTTGATAAACCAACGATAAAGAGCTTCCTCCATTTTATGCAGCTCTGAAGGACGCAGAGTTCTTCTTTGTCCAGGTCCCGAGTACGTGTTGTTCACGAACTTTAAAATCATTTGTTTTCTTGCTTTGATTCCACAAATTGTTGATTTAGCAACATTATATTTCTTTGCTAAGAACGTCATAGATGAGCCTCTTTTTAAAGAATCGAGAATATCAGCTTTTGGCTTCAATGTCAAAAACGTGTGTTTTTTAGAATTCATTTTTAACAGAAAATCTAAAACGAAACACTCCACGCGAATACAAAATTGCAACTGAAGTATTCTACGGATTACATGCAATACAAATGAGAGTCTTATTCTACAATTAGGGGATTCCCCAAATTCAGAATTAGCTGAGATCTGTGTAAACTACATTCAAATACTTTAACGTCTTTTGTTCATATTATAGAGCCTTTTGGGTTTGTTCACATTATAGAGTCAATGCATAAAAAAGTCTGTTCACATTATGGGGTGTTCGAACTATAGAAGGTTCACATTAGCGAGCGTGCGCTGTATAGCTGTTTTACAAACTGATCAATCAAACACAAGACTTTGTGTGGGAAATTTTTTAGTTGACAAGATATCTTCACGGAACTTGGCATAGATTAATTTCCAAGCCAACGTTAAAATATCAGAAGAAATTTTCCAGAATAGACCACTATAGCACATAGCAACAATACAAGCTGAATAATTGGAATCAAGCAATTTAGCATGGGTAATTTTACATATCAATGGCACAATCGCCGAAGAAATTGTTCAGATCGAGCCACCATCGCTTATAGATCCCATATAAACTGAACGATCAAAATTAAGTACTTACAAAGAAACTTCTTTATTTGTGAAAAGTATTCTAGCTTCGGTGCAGGCGAAGTTAATGTTTTTTCTAGTATTTTGTAACACCGTATCTCTCTTATGACATTTTTGTATTATTTTTGAGTTAAATATACTTAAGTAAATATTTTGTTTTGTACTGTATTTTTGTTGATATTCGTAATTAGATTTTATTTTTTTTAGCAAATTCCTTCCTATTTCATGCTAGCTTATTTCAATTTATTTTTTATTTCTTTTTAATACATACCATCTAATTTATTAATTTCATTTATCATATTTCAGAGCATGTGATTTCTTAAAACTATCCTAATTTTTGCTGGCTTATTTTGTATTTACTCGTAATTTACCAAAATAATTTGATTTTATTTTCTTTAATTTTTCATTTTAATATTTATTAGAGGTTAATTCGTTATTAATATTATTTTTTTCATTTAATTTTGCGCTTTACTTAAACTGACCTCACCGTCACAAATATTTCACTCCAGTTGCCCTTCGCCATAGCTCACACGTAGTAATTATGTAAACAGTATAGGTATGTGTGCATGAGTAACCCCTAATTAACTGGTTAGAGTTCACTGTTACAAATCTTAATTACAGTTAGTTGTTGTTTTTTGTTTTTTTTTTTAATGTTGAATGTCGCAAAATATGAAAATAAGGAGAAAAAAGTTTAAAAACTTATTTCCTGAATACGGGCGATCTTTCAAAAATTTTAAATGATAATTAGGTAAATTACTACTGGTACTTCAAAACACTCGCATTGTCACATCTGGCGAGATCATGCACAGAAAGCTTACCTTGGGCAACATTGACTTGCAACATTTCCATTCTCCTAACAATAAATCCATCATCATCAGTAAGACTTTGCATAAGCAGAGAAGATACTCGACGACAAATACCTTCTTCTTAGGTTTGTTTTGCAAACTAAGATTTTTATGAGCAAATACCCTTGACCACATTAAGCTACCACATGCAGAGTCATGTACGAAACGAGTATGTACTTGAGATGGGCCATTTGAATGCATTTATCTGACCAATAAACGCAAAAACGATAATTAGTGGGGATATATACATAACTTTTTGCCCATTCAGCTTTAATACTAAGTTTAATAGATGCAGCTAGTGCAACACATACTTGTATAGTATGAAGGTTCCGCGCCATGCTTTTGCATTAAATGCGCCTATTTAGTTACCAGTTTTACGAAAAGGAAAATTTTGCTTAAACTTGTTGAACCTATGTCTACATATACATACATATTATAAATTTTTTTTTCGCTTGTACAAAATTAATTTACATACTTACATTAACATTTGAAAGTAGTATTTTGAATAAAATACTTAAATATGAGTAAAGCCATTAAAAAGTGGTCAATTTAGAATTTTGAGTTTTAATAAAATCAATTTCTTGACGAAAATAATATTGTGGTATCAAAAACTGGCTCTATGTATGTTAGACAGCCGCAGCGCCAAACGGAGTAATAATTTGGAAAATTTTTTGTTCTTAAATTTCATACATTGGTAACCATGGAACCTAGGGATTTTTCTAGAAAGGCTGTTGCTGTCAAAATATAAAAAACAAGTAAAAGCGTAAGTTTACTGAAATATTTGTTTTTTCAATATTTCTTTATTTATTGGGTCTGCTTTTTGTTTTTAAAGCCTAACAATAAGTTATAAAATCTTTTTTCTTTAAAAACTAGACAAGCTCAGTGAAGCGATTGAGCTGTTTTGGAGATGCCTTCCTTCTTAGTACAAAGGCAAATCTCTTCTTGAGCGTGTTTTATTGCAGGAATGTACCAAAGCATTAGCCAATGGTTTTGGGTGATCTCGAAGTTTAGATTTCATTCTGCTGTCCTCTACTTCTTTCTTTACCATAGGAATACTAAGATCTTTATGGATATTTTCATCACGCATGTACCAAGACGCGACGCATTTAAGCATTTTCGATTGTAACATTTATATCATATCAATATTAGTTGCACAGGTCGTACCCCAAGTTGAATGCCATGCTTACAAGTTTGTTCATTTACATTTATACGCCAGTTCGCTAGCCATTCTTCGACCGAACTTAAGTGCTCCGCTAATGTTCTTGATGCTATTATGTGGCATTTTGTACGTCTCATTAAAGCTGTGTCATCCGCAAAAGTTGATGTCAATACATTATTAGAGGTTGGTAGATCTACTCTATATATGATGTATACAGTTGGGCCTAAAACACTGCCCTGTGGTACACCAGCCCTTATCTGTCGTTCATGAGATATGAAATCTTCCACTTTTATCATAAATTGTCTATTTTTTAAATAAGATTAGAATGTTTTATACAATTCTGAAGGTAGAATGTTTTTAATCTTATACTATAAAAGACCTTCATGCCACAACTTATCAAACGCTTGAGCCGCGTCTAGAAATATTTCTGAACAGTACTCTTTGTGGTCAAATGATTTTATTATTTCGTTAGTAATTCTATTTACTTGTTCTATCCTGCTATGTTTTCCACGAAACCCGATTTGGTGCGTTGGTATTATATTATTTCCATGGAGAAAAGGAGACATCTTTGATAGTAACACTTAATAAATATTTTAGACAGACAGGGTAGAAGACTGATTAGTCTGTATGAAGACGCTGTGTTAATTCTTTCCTAGGTTTATCTATCAAGATAATCTGCGACCTTTTCCATGAAATTGGATAGTATGGGAAACTAAAAATTGCATACAAGAGCAAAGAAAAGACTTCCACAGCAATATTTGGTAACTCAATTAGCATTTTTTGGGTAATATTATCATGTCCTGGCGACTTTTTTGGATTAAGTTCTTTTATGAATGAATAATAATGGTGAAATCTTAATAGACTCAAGCGACTCGTTAGCTATGTCGGGTAAGATTGACACCTTAAAGTTGTTCTTGAAATACCTTTTCTAGGTGATTTGTAATTAGCCTTTCCCTCGTCATTTCGGACTCAATTTCCACCCAAATTTCGTTAAGGCATATTGGAGTTGACTGGTGGCGTCATAGACTTTTGGGCTTCCCATAGGGAATTTTGCTTGCTTGAATTTGGACACAGCTTCTTTTCATTCACAAGCTTTTATATTTCTGTATAACTGATTTGTCTGTGACAAAGCGGCTTTTTTTCGTGTTGCTAAAACAACTCCGTTAGTTATTACATCATTAAATTCTCTTAGGCTTTCGTCAATATCTCTTCCTTCTTCTTCTTGTATATTTATTTATTATTTATGAACTCAATATTAATGTGACTATTCTCGTATTTTTTATATTTTAACTAGTAAAATAAATTACACTTTAAAAATATCAAAGAAACATTGTGGACACATCTCTTATCTTTTTTTTTTTTTGGTCGGGTATCTGATATATGCCATATACCCAATGAAAATGAAATTTGGGCTGAATTGCGACTAACAATAATGGCAAATTAATGATCCTGAACATCATTTCAAAGGTTCAAATGAAATAAATCCTAATTGCGTAGTCGATATGTAACTTTGGTTCTTCATTTTATTCGGGAAAGTAGTCGGCAATCCTCCGAGAGAAATACATTCAAAAACCGCAATTGTCGGCAATAAAGTATTTTTTGGTATACCATAAAAACAACGAACCTTGCCAGAAAGTGGTAAGAACCCTGGCTTCCACGAAATAAGCTTCTAATTACTTCCTGGTAGGTTGCTGTATTCTTGGGAACCACTTGGCAGCGGCATTTTACTGTAAACAATCCTCAGGAGAATACCCACTGTAAAGAAACTTACCGACAATGGAGATAATCGTCGAGACTGAGGAATACTTTTTAAACAAAAGACAAATCGCGCTACCAAAGCAGTTTCAAAAGTTAGAAAATCTCTATAATCGGTTATCGAACAGTGACTCAGTATGGAATTGGATTTCTCTTGCGTGACCATCATGAAGTCCACACGCTGAACCCAATTTTCAACGGTTTTCAAGCATAAATCGGCCGAAACTGTTGCAATTTCACGTTCGATATTCGCACGAAATTCATCTTTCGCCGCTGGCTGTTGGCATAGAGCGTAGACTTGACGTAGCCCTACCAAGACGGATAAATGACTGAGCCATTTCGAGAGATAACACGTTCATCAAACTTAGCTTTCAATAAATCGATTATAACAATCGCTGTGTGGTTGGTGGCCCATTCTGATGGAACCACATATTGTCCAAGTCCATATCATCCCAAAAATATTCGGTTATCATTGAGCGGTAGTGATTCCCATTCACAGTAACGTGCTGGTCTTGATCACCACGGAAGAAGTACGGCCCAATGACGCCGACGACCCCTAAACCACACCAAACCGTAATTTTTTCGAGATGCAATGATGCCTGTGGATTCAAATTTTCACGAGAAGCTCAATTGTTGATCTGACAGGACGATTATGACGAACATAAATTGGACATGGCGCTCTTAAAGTTGAGACCACTGACTCCGAAATTCGGTAGTAAATTTTAATAATTTCGACTCGTTGTTGGATTGTATATCTTTCCGTGACTACCGATGGCTAACCTTGCTAAAGAGAAATGTCAAAATAGCAGCAAAAATATGGCGTCGTTTGCTGTCCCTATCAGTCTAATTTTTATAGCGGCCCCATGAAAAAGCCCTGTACATGTACATACATATCTATTTAGGAAATGATTGCCAAACAAAATAAGGTGTTCTATGTTGTATTTTCTTCTCAGCTCATAATGAAGAAGAAAGTAGCTATTTCCTTTATGTATATATTTTATAAATATTTCATAAATGCAACGCCGTTACAAACTGCAAGATAACATGCATCCGCTTAACTACAGCAAGCAAGGACATACTTTTGTCAGTGTTCTTATGCAGCATTCGTCTAACTCACCTCTACAGACCGATTTTAAACTCCTCCAGCCAACGTGAACTGGTAGCACTTTCACAACAAGGAAATGTATAACATTTTATATGAACAAGAAATCATAAATCAAGTTAAAATATATCTTGTATTTTATGCAAATAAATATAAATTAAATAAATATATAATCAATTAAGAAAAAGTATACCATGCACCACCAAGGTTTACAACCAGCACGATATAAATATTTCCATACTGTATTGAACACTTGTTTGCCTATGAATTTTCCCACCTTGTAACTTTGACACACCCAAAGAATTATTTGAATTCCCTCAATTAAAATTATTAGCAATTAAATAGCGCATAAATACCTACATGTGGCTTGCGTCTGGGTATAATATTATATTTTAATGGAGCACGTATTAACTTCTGCAAATTTTAAATATTTAAATAACCTGCAATCAGACCAAATACCTAGCGAATAAGTGCTTGCCACGACTTTTAGAGATAAACGTGATCGCAGTAAAAAAACCATAAAAGGATCACTTGAAAGTTTGTCGCTGTGCAAAGCTCTCGGGAAACAAAACAGCTATAGGTGCTTATACATATATAAACATATGTGGCATATCGCTATATCATGATCGACATACATAAAGATTTCTGTTTGGAAACATAAATACATTTTTTTTTTATTTGAACAGGTGAGGAACCAGTTAATGCAGCTAAGCTAGTTAATTGCCATCAATCACGAGATTCAATGCCGAAAGAGCACTTGCGAGCTACTCCTTTCCGTTTGCAATTATTTAGGGTGTGTTTGCCTGTTTGTAGACTTGGGTATGTTAACAACTAGTGAATATATGTATGTAAATATAAAGGCTTCAGAACAACACGAACAGATGTTACAATTAAATCAAAAAATATTTAAATAGTGAACAGCTTTCTGCTTTTACATATGTATTTTATTTCCGGAAAAGCAAAACTGTTTCCAGCTCACCTAAATTTCACAAGTGCTTCCTAGTTGTGAATTACGAATACGAGCACAATAACTGCTAACAAACTTCCATATAAATTCTCAATAAATTTTTCGAACACATGTGAAACATGTTCTGTATTTACTTAATATGTTCAAAACCATACAAAATCGATGATCGAACATATTTTTTTATACAAAGGTAAATGAAGGGTCGCAAAACGAATTAACATGGAACCTTGTTGTTGCTGTTGAAAGCAAGCGAGAGTAGGTATAAATATTTTTCTTTCTTTTTGAAACTTTCAGTTTTTCTAAATACGTAATCGTGGCTAATCCTACTATAAACCAAAGAGATGGAAGGTGTGTTCAAAAATATAAAGAAATATTGTCAAGAACTTCAAAATAATAGGTTAATTGAAAAATCTCCGGGCCGCCATAGTAAAACACATTTTTTTGATAAACTTCGTTTTTTTTTATTCGACATAGTGCCCTTCAAGGCTGATACACTGATTATAGCAACTCTTCAACTTTTCTATACCATTTTTATAGCACGATCTGGCGTTTTCGTCAAAATTGGGCTCAGTTTGAGCGATCATCTCTTAATTCGACGAAAATTTCTTCGCAGGGAGCATTATTTTGAGATCCGAGAACAGGAAAAGCTCGCTGGCAGTCTGATCTGGAAAATTCGTTGGATGCGGAAACCATTCGAAGCCCAATTCATGGAGTTTTGCCATCGTTTTCACAGACTTGTGACACGGTTGCGTTTTTTTAAGCTTTGGAAAGGGTTCATCACTCGGATCCACTCGCATGACTATCGATTGGACTTCGGAGTGAAATGATGGAGCCATGTTTCATGCATTGTCATATATCGGCGCAAACACTCGGATTTATTACGCTTGAACATCTCCAAGCACTGCTCCGTATCATCAACTCGTCGTTGTTTTTGATCAAAAGTGAGCTCGCGCGGCACACACTTTGCACAGAGCTTTCTTATACCCAAATGTTCGTGAATGATATGATTTACACAATCAGTTGATATATTTAGAGTGCCTGTTATCTCAAACAACTTTACTTTACCAAAATTATTTTGTGGACTTTTTTGATGTTTTGATGTCGGCAATAATCTCTTTTGGGCAAACACTGCTTTTACCGTTTTCGGTGTCCTTGATGGCTCATATTAAAAGGGCAGTGTCGGGAACCTCGTCAACAAACCAAGTTTTTGCTTCAACTATATTGCCCCTTCAAAAAGCAATATTTTATCTTTACGCGGACTTCATTTTTTTCACAACAACGAAAGTTGCTTCACTCAAATCATATAGATTTAATTTTAGTAGCGCCATTTTTTCTTGAGCCGTGAACTTTTCAATTGACCTGCTAGTCCCCTTTCGTTATTATACTATACACTTATGGCAGTAGTTCTTCCATTTGTCGAAACATTTCTCAAACTCGTTTTTCGTCACTTTAGCTCTTTGAGCGATTTACATCTATGGTAAAAATAGTCATACGAAGCAATATCTGGTGAATATGGAGGCTGGGGCATTGTCACAATATTGATCTTTGCCAAGAATTGTCGAACAAGCAATAAAGTGTAAGCTTTTAATAAACAAAATTGTCAAAATCATAAGAACACGTCTAAACTTAGCGGCTGCTACAGACAAAGTAAGCAAGGAATAAAGATGAAAAATGTAACGTGTTACGGCCGCAAATTTATCATACTTCAGGGTTCCGTTAATTTCTGCACACATCTCGTATTCCCTGCACCTAGAACAGGTTCAACAAGTACTTAGCCTACACTTGAAAAAATGCTTATTAGCGACTTATTTCTCAAGGTAGCTTTTTCTTAGTACACTTGATCCAGTGATGATAATTCTCCAACCCATCCGAAAAATGCGTTTTCTGCAGACGCTTAGACAGACAGACAGTTTAAACTGCTGTAATATGCTTTCACGGTTACGCTTCACATGCGAAGTTTCGCACATCGCTCCGACAGCTGTCTCATGCCCAAAATTTCAAAAAAAAATTGACCCACGTGATCTTTTGATAAGTACGTATACGTACGGTCTGTCAATAAGAGATCAAGGAGCTTCGTCACCTTACCTTGGTGGTATTCATTTTCGATGCTGATTCTGGCCACGGCTAATGAAAACCCGACCTCTGACCGTGTTAAATCCCGCTTATACAATATTTGACTATCACAATCAGATGTGTAGAGTCATGATGTAGATCATTCAAGTGAATCTTATTGTCACTATGTGATTTTCCCTCCAAAAAAAAAGATCAAAATCACAGATGTGCACGCCTATTTCTGTACGCAGATAAAAAACAAAACTACCAGTCTGAACCGGCTAAAATTTGGCAGTATCAGTTTTCGTAATAAAAATTTCCATATCTCTAAAAAACATTACCTTTTTATATATACGCATCGAGATACGCTTACTAGCACTTATACGGAAATTATTTTGTAAAAGTCAGATAAGAAATGCAGAACATCGAGAAATGAAATTTGATAACAAAAGTAAAAATATGTATAAATACAAAGACGGGTTATTTTAATTAAATATCGGAAGTATGTGAGTTTAAAAATCTGCATTTTTTGTCTAAACAATGAAATGGCATTTCTTTCGATCTTTAGAAATCTGTATATCGCCTATATATACAAACTCTCACCTAAAAAGGTATACAAATCAAAACCTCAGATGCGTTGAACTTGAAAAAGATATTGAATGATAGAGTGTTCAATGATTCGTACGAAACACTCGGTATAAACCGTTACCCATTTATTCAGGCAGAAATAATATTTTAGTCAATGAAAAGCGAAAGTTATTTATATTTGTTGTTTACACATTAGAATTTGTTGCCGGTAAATACTAAGGAAGGTTGTTGTCCTCAAAAAAATATTTGTATGTACATATATATAATAATTAACCGAAAATATACGTGGGTATGTATGTTAGCTGGCGTACGCAAACACGTTTCATTTCTAACGAGATTCCCAAGCGAACATGTGAGCGGCGCGGCTATAATTATTTACATTGTCATCACACGATCAATTAATTCGGTCACATAAAAACAATTAATTTTAAATATACAGTATCTGGAAGAAACACGTATAGATACAAATATTTGAAGAAATATCAGCGAAGTGCAGTTAAAGATTTATAGCTCTATACGTACTTGATATGATTAATCTCAAAGTTGTTATGCCAAAATGCATATGTATATGGTTAAAATTCTAGCAAAGAAAGACGTACATAAGCCTTAAATGATCTGACAAAAAATCTCTGATATGTTTTGAATTATGGTTCCTCCAGACTATTTATAAGCATATCATCTAGAAAGAGCGTACTGATGTCTAAAGTATGTCACAGGCGATCTCTGCTTTCAAACAACCAACCAACTGATCAGAAAGAAAGATTTAATAAAAAAATATCAATACTGAATTTTTTATTAAATCTACCGAAATTTATAGAGGGTGATCCATGCCGATGTTACCTACTTTTTTAAAGCAAAAACATAGAAACTTCAAATTTAATGAGGAATGTTTTTTATCATTCGAAAAAACATTCTTTGGCATTTATTTTTTTGAAGATTATCTCTTTCAAATATTGGCTACGACTACGTCTCAGATAGTCCAGCCGTTGAGTACAATTTTCGATGACTTGTTCGATCAATTCCACTGGCAACTGGCGAATGACACGCGTGATGTTTTGCTGCAAGGCCTAAATAGAAGCGTGATTGTCCGCATAGACTTTGGACTTTACATATCCCCACAGAAAAAAGTCTAACGGTGTGATATCACACGATCTTGGTGGCCAATTGACCGGCCCAAAACATGAAATTATTTGTTCACCGAAGTGTTCTCTTAATATATCCATTGTTTGATGCGATGTGTGGGAAGTGGCGCCGTTTTGTTGAAACCAAATATCGCCGAGATCACGAGCTTCAATTTCAGGCATTAAATAGTCGGTTATCATTGCGTACGTTACGTACTCACTGGCATTATTTTTGAAGAAATATAGACCGATGATTCCACCGGCCCACAAATCACACCAAACCGTTGCTTTTTTTGGATGAAATGCCAGCTTTTCAATCTCTTCAGGTTGCTCTTCGTCCCAACTGAGCCAATTACGCTTGTTTATATACCCATACCCGCTAGAAATGAGCGTCATCGCTGAACAAAATTTGACTCGAAAACGTCGAATCTTCTTGGAACCTTTCAAGAGTCAATACAGCGAAGCTATGTCACTTGAGAAGGTCGAGCGCTTCAGTTCTTGCGCAAGACTGTCGTTCCATATGCCAGTCCGAGTTGCTGTGGTCCTGATCCACTCTCCACGGGCTTCGTGTGCATTCTCAGATACGGCTGCTTTATTTTCTTCACTGCGTGCTGGATGTGGTATTCGGCCGAAGATTTTCTAGCAATGAATGCTGAATGGGTTGCGAATAGTACACTCAGTAGGCTGTATATGTTGACCATAAGTTGAACACAGCGCGCGAAACACATTCTTTACAGAACGTGAATTTTTATAATAAAGTTGAATGATTTGTAAACGTTGTTCAGGCGCAATTCTTTCCATGATAAAATGCCAAACAACATTGAACAAAAATAACATGACAGCTTGATACGACTCACGCGTTATGTCAAAAGGAGACTATTGAGAAAAGTACCTCTAATTGGATCAGCCGTTACTCCCAATATATGAATAAGTCGTCTTGCTGCATGCATCGAAACACCGTAAAGTGAGTTGAAGTTTCCTAACGATTACTCAGGTTAAGTCGTATATGCATATGTATGTATATGTATATCTACCTTTTTACTGTCAGTCAACAACAATTTTTTATTACTCTGGTTGTGTTGTTGTTTTCCATTTATATAAAACAATTTCATAATATTTGTTCCAAAATACAAGTCATTACCAACCCAAAGGTATTTCGAACAATAGCGGAATAAACACTCTAGATGAGAATAAACGCCAACAAATCTAAAACCCCTTTAGCCTTTTCACGTCGCTTAATGCTATTTAGAAGTAGCTGATTATACTTTAGAATCATTAAACTATTTACATTTTAGGCAAACTTCGTAAAATTGTCACGTCAATAAATTGCGATACTTATCAGCATGATCTTCGGATTGTCAAGCAAGTGTGATCAACATAATTTTAACACTTAACTTAATGACATAATTAAACCAAAGCAAATCTGGGAGTTTAGAGGCAATTTTATAAAAATCGCGTGAGAATGCCGGTGCATGTGAAGTGCCGTTTGAAGCAATTAAATGTTCAATGTTGTTTCCGCAAGTGTGAATCGCATTCGAAATTACAAAACACAGACGGACATACATGCACATATTTATAATTAAATAAATAAACACTAACATTTGAGAAATTTGCTGAAAATAATGCTTAGCCACGCATAGCAGAATAAGCGTCGAAGCTAATAAAGCGTAAAGCACACACTCACTTATCTGCACGCCTCAAACGCTTCAAGTCTCACTAACTAGCAGATATTTAGTTTATAACTGTAAAACAACAATAACAATTGTGCAGTTAAAAGCCGCCTCTTTTTATTGGTGTTGTTATTTTTACTTGTTTGCAACAAGTGATTTGCGGTCGCGTGCCGTTGCCGCAAGCATGTTTCGCCAGATTATTATTGGGTTAAATGCGCACAACAACAACAACCATTAGTGATGTAACGCAATTACTCGATGATGAAAAGTAAACGCATACAGTGCTTGATCACACTAATCATGAATTGATGTGGGTATTTTATGTTCGAATTATATGTACATATGTATATACCCGTATAAGCAAGTTGACACACATGCAATAGTATTATTTGCAACTAATTTTAAAGATTTCTTTGCTTGAGCATAAGTGCATAAGTTTCTAAGTATAGTATTAAGTACTTGAAGACGCTTCACTGAACATGCAAATGTCTTTCAAGGTAATATAATTACCGTTTATAACGCAATTAGTTGGTTTTGGTGCCCCGTTGGTTTTGGTTCCAGTGGGACCAGGCTTTTCAGCTGAGCTCCAAGCTACCGGGGTCGGCAGGTCGCGGATAGCCGGACGGCCTGTAGTAGCAGGTTAGTTGCGAAATAAGTTATAACGAATAAGCAACCCCCGACGAGGAGCGGCAGGAGTGGAGGATGCGGTATAAAAGCCAGCTAAGCCGATGAAACCCCTGCAGACAGAGGCGAGTCGATACCGCCTCTCAAAAATAGGTGTCCCCCATCATGCATGGGCATGATGGGTAATACAAAAATCCAGGCGCGACGGACTCACAATGAGCGGCTTCCTGGTCAGCGTCTGTTCACCATGTTAGGTGCGGCTGCAAACATGACCGGTCCATACCGGGGCGCACTGGGAGTCCCACGAAGCACCATCAGGTGTTTCCCACTGATGGTGTGGAGAGGGTGATGTGAGCTTGCTCTTCCGAAGTGTTAGCCACGATGTGAATCAGTAACCAGCCCCTTCGGGCCTTGGTCAGGAAGTGTCCATTGGGCGCAGAACTAGTAGACTGCGTTGCTCCGGGCGAGCGCCGGTTCGTCCGCGTATTCCGGAACCGGTAAAGCGAAGGACAGGCCTCAGGGAACTGGGGTAGGGGCATCGTCCCCAAGGGTACACCCGTTCCTGTCTATTTCGGCCCGCCCCCTGCACACGATGCGCCGGTAAAACTGATTAATGGAGAAAACAATGGAAAAAAACAACAACGACAACAATAGCAGCAACAAAAATATGGAGTACCCAGAGATGGATCCCTTTAAGAAGGTTTCGCGATTGGCCAGATCACCTGTAAATGTGCTATCGCTGGATAGACCTGCACGAGCCAAATCTTCACCCCCGGCGTTGCAGGAAAATACGCCGACATTAATGGGAAGACTAGGCAAGCAAGACCACATGACGGAGCTAGGAGAAATGATACAGAAGCTAGTTGATATGATGCGCCCACCACATCGATCCATCAATAACCCCATGCGGGAGCTACTTAGCTCAATCGCGAAGCTTCACGCAAGGCGACTTAAAGCGTAATGTGTCAAGCCAGACAAAGGTTGTTGAAATAACACCTAAAAGGCCACGTGACGGCAAGCAAATGGGGAGAAGAACACCCCCAAAAAAAACGAAAACCGCTCATGAAACGCTATCGATGAGAACGGTAGTCGATCTGACAAACGAGGACAAAGGTAGCTATCCTAAAGAAGCTAAAGCGAAACCAGCTACAGACGAAGAATGGGTCACGGTCCAGCGTAAGACCCAAAAAAAAAGGACTCAGAAGATTGCAAACACGACACAACGTCTTCGACCTGATGCTATCGTGATTGCAAAAGTTGGAGAAATGACGTACGCAGACATTCTGCGAACAGTTAAATCAAATGGGAAACTGCAAGAACTTGGCAAAAATGTCACGAGAGTAAAAAAGACAGCCAAAGGAGAGATTCTGCTTGAACTGAAGAAGGAGCAAACAGGAAGCACTGAAGGATATAAAGAAGAGATAAGCAAAATATTGGGCGACCAGGCACAAATCAAAACTCTGAAGCAAGAAACCACAGTGGAGTTGCGGGACCTGGACGATATCACCACAAAAGAAGACATAGCGGAAGCAATCCGATCAGAAATTAAAGAACTTTGCCTCTTTAATGTATCAGCAATTAAAACCATCAGAGCGGCTTACGCGGGCACCCAGATAGCAGTGATAAGTCTTCCTGCACAAGAAGCAAAATATTTGCTACAGGCCCAGAAGATTAAGATCGGCTGGACAATCTGCAGGATAAGGGAGAAAGCTCAACTGAGGAAGTGCTTTAGGTGTCTCGAATATGGACATGTGGCGAAGGCGTGCAGCAACTTGGAAGACAGGAGCAAGTGCTGTATTAAGTGCGGAGAAGAGGGTCACTTTGCGAAATCCTGTACTAATAAACCCCTTTGCATTGCGTGCAAAAAGAGTGGAAAAGCGAACTCCGAACACCAAATAGGAAGCCGAAAATGTCCCATTTACATAGCAGCGTGCAGTAAAAACGTAAGGTGAAGATCCTGCAAATAAACCTGAACCACTGCGAGGCGGCTCAGGAGCTACTAACGCAAACGGCTTATGAATATAGTATTGACGTAGCAATAATTTGTGAACAATACAAAAACAAAACGACTGACAAGTGGATCTCAGATACCACAAAAAAGGTAGCAATATGGGCATGTGGAGACAAAACGTTCCAGCACAAACCATTAACCGAAAGGGCCTATTACGCAAGAGCGAAAATACATGGGATCAACTTCTACAGCTGTTACATACCGCCAAGTATCCCACTTGACGCATATGAAAAAATACTTGACGAACTTGTGAAAGACGCGAAGGCAACTACGCCAAACATAATTGCGGGGGACTTCAATGCCTGGGCGATAGAATGGGGAAGCAAAGCAACTAACCCGAGAGGAAGAGCACTGCTTAAAGCCTTCGCGGTGCTAGACGTTGTCCTGCTGAATACAGGGACAAAGTACACATTTGAAAAGAATGGACGTGGCTCTATTATTGACGTATCCTTTGCTAGCAGAACCTTAATTCGATCAACTGACTGGCACGTAAGCGATATATATACCCAGAGTGATCACCTGGCTATATTAATAAATATAAGGAAACCCTCGCAAGGACTACGCAGAACCACTTGTCGCCAAAGGGTGCAGTCCAAAGGGTGGAGGATCGAAACACTTGACGAGGAACTTTTCCAATTTATGCTGGACGATACCCTGAAGGAAGATACCGATGTAGAACTCCAAGCCAAACTGCTGGTAGAACATATATCCAAAGCATGCGATGCGGCCATGTCCAGAAGGAAGCAAACACCCCATAGAAAGCCGGTATATTGGTGGAACAATGAAATCGCTTTATTGAGAAGCGAGTGCCACAAAGCGAGGCGCCGATTTCAACGTTGCATAGGCAGCAACGACTGTACGAGGTTGAGAGAAATTTTCAGAGGAAAGCGCAGGGACCTCAAAAAAGCGATAAAGGCGAGCAAAAACTCTTGCTTCAAGATGTTATGCCAGAAAGTAGATGAAAACCCATGGGGAGAGGCGTACAAGATAGTAATGGGAAGGATAGCAGGAGGCAAAGGGCAAGCACCGACCTGTCCCGCTCTGCTAAGAAATGTAGTAGAAACGCTATTTCCTAAGCAAAGCCAAGAAGGTGGAAGTTTACCTCGCGAAAAAGCAGAGCCCACAGATGCAGAACCAGTAAATGACCTTGAAGTGCTACAAGCTGCTGAACGGTTCGGCAATTCCAAAGCACCAGGCCTGGATGGAATCCCGAACAAGGCCCTGAAGCTCGCAGTGAAACATAAAGCAAAACCTTTTGTGGAGCTTTTTACACGATGCCTACAAGACGGAATTTTCCCCAAGATATGGAAAATTCAACGTCTAGTTCTGTTGCAGAAGGCAAATAAACCAGCAGGGGAACCGAGCTCTTACCGCCCATTATGCATGATCGACACAATGGGAAAAATGCTGGAGTGGATTATCTGTGTCCGACTGGAAAGTCACCTAGAAGGAGAGGCATCAAATACCCTATCAAATAACCAATACGGCTTCCGCAAAAACGATCAGCTATTGACGCAATTAAGAAGCTCACAGGTATTGCAGAAAAGGCCATAGAAGGAGAAAGATGGATGTACGGCAATAAACAGTACTGCGCGGTCAGAACGCTGGATGTGAAAAACGCATTTAACTCGGCGTACTGGCCCCACATATTGCGTGCACTACAGGCGAAAAAAATACCAACCTACTTGCTGAGCATCATACAGAGCTATTTGTCCGAAAGACTGCTGCTCTATGACACAGACGAAGGTCCAAAAGAGTATACGGTAACTGGTGGTGTGCCACAAGGTTCCGTACTGGGTCCACTCTTATGGAATGTCCTGTATGATGGAATATTGCGCCTCCCGCTGCCTAAGGAAGTACAGATTATCGGATACGCCGATGATATAGCGGTAACCATAGTGGCCAAAGAACTCCACCAAATTCAGAGGATATGTAGTGAGACGATACCAAAAATAAAACTCTGGCTAAATAGTTCAAAACTACAACTCGCGGAACAAAAAACGGAAGCAGTGCTTATCACAAGCAGAAAAAAACTAGAGAATATCACCCTCAACATTGACGGACACAGCATTACAACACAAGCAGCACTAAAGTACCTTGGTGTAATGATTGACGCAAGACTGAGCTACAAAACTCACATTGAGAAAGCCTGCGAAAAAGCTGCCCGTGTAAATGCGGCCCTAACCAGAATCATGGCCAATATAGGAGGTCCAAAACAAAGCAGCAGAGCACTCTTGGCCAAGGTTAGCCAGTCAATCGTAATGTACGCCGCGCCTGTATGGGGACCAGCGCTTATGCAAAAAACATATGCAGGAATGGCACAATCAGTGTTCCGGCTAAGCGCAATTAGAACTATTAGCGCATTCCGCACGGTATCCCATGAAGCCGCTAGCATTATATCTGGGATAATGCCGCCAGACATAATCGGGAACTGAAGCGGATCTATGACAAAAGCAAAAGTATTGGCAGAAAGCTGACATTGGCAGAGCGAAAAGTGGAAAGACAAGAAAGCATGGAGGAATGGCAAAATCGTTGGGATACAACAACAAAGGGAAGATGGACGCACCGATTAATCGGGAAAGTACAAGAATGGGTGGAACGAAAGCATGGCGAGACAGACTTTTACATGACGCAGTTTCTGACAGGACACGGATGTTTCCGAGAGTACCTACATAGGTATGGTCATGACAATGGCGTTACTTGCTCTTTCTGTGGTAACAGTAGTGAAAATACGGAGCACATATTTTTCTACTGCCCGAGATTTAAGTCAGAGCGCCAGGCCCTGGAGATAGAAGTGGCAGGCCGGGTAACACCTGATAACATAGTGAATCATTTGCTACAAAAAAGACGAGTATGGTATGCCAAGGAGAGGACGACAGCTCTGATACTACAAGAACTGAGAAGAGTAGAACAACAAAGAAATAGCGAAACTAGAGCCACGAATGTCGAGCTAATTGACATGAGCCAATAGGCTAAGCTGGCCCTGCGATGTAATGCCTAGCGGCGGTCCCGCAGGACCTTTCCAAAAGCTTCAGATGACGGAGTTAAGGGTTTAGTACGTAGGCGTACTGTTCCGCAAGTCCAATATAGTAAGATGTTACTTATTAGGCGTGGTCCCGAATGAGGTGCACCTTTAGCGAGCAGTACGAATCGTGCATGCTGTATACCACTAAGTATCAGTATCTATGAAAGATTCCCCCTTCGAAAACAAAAAAAAAAACTTTTAAACTCACTGATCCAAAAATTTTTATACACATTATGGTATTTTTTAGCTGCATTTTAAGACTTTGCGTTAGTAAAAATATTACTTTGGAAAGGAACTACAGCTGCGCTTCGAGAACTCCTCTCAAAAAAGACGTTTTGCGGTGACCACTTTTTCTCTGAACTGGAACCTCTGAAATTAAAAAACAAAACAGATTTCGTTAAAGTAATGTTAAATCTAGTAATTTATCGAAGAAATAAGCAAAATCAATTTTTTTTACCAAATAGCAGCTTCTTAAAAAATAAATCGATATTTGACCAAAATTTCGGCATAAAATTCTTCATAAAAAATTATTTATCAGTGACGAAAAAATCTTCGTTTAATTATGAAAAATATATGTAGGAAGCTCGCGTTAAAATTTGCGACTAATCGCTTTAGCCTTTTTCGAGTAATGTTGGTCATCGACTTTGAAAACACTGTTTTAAGACAAAACGCGTTTAAAGTTTGGAATGCACTTTCAAGCACTCTGAAACGCCTTTTCAAATTTGCGTGTAACTTCGAAAATACACACCGGCACGATATGCAATTTTCTAACTTTTTACAACCCCTTAATGCCTTCAATTGCCTCAAAAGTCACACGGAGCTAACTCAGGCAAATGCAATGGTTGCTGCACGATATTAGTTGAAAATTTGGCGAAAAACTCACGAAGAATCAATGCAGTATGCGACTGTGCATTATCTTTGTGCAAAAACCAAATGTTGCCGGCTCGTAATTCCGACCTCTTTTTACGTTTAGCTTCGCGCAAACGACGGTTAACACTCAAACAGTATTCCCTTTTGACAGTTTGGCTGGTCGGAAGAATTCGGAGTTCATCACACCTTGAATATCGAAGAGAACTGTCTACATATACTTTATTTTTCACTTGCTTTGACGTGTTTTTCTCAGCTTCGGCTCACCTTTGCGGCGATATTTGGCCAATTGATTGTCTCTTTCCGGGTCGTAAGAATACATACAAGACTTACCGCCAGTAACACCGTGGAACATTTTGGGAATATTTTTTGGGGGTGAGAAATTCCAAGTCAGAGTGATGGTACTAGAGTCCAGTATAGTAAACCCTCAAAAAAAAGTCTAGGCAATATTTATTAAAATAAATAAATAAAATAAAAATAAAAAATTATAAAAAATGTTTACTTTATTTTTTTAGTAGTTTAAGACCAGAAGTCTGGAGTTATTGGGGAAAAATTTATAAAACAAAGGCGATAATGACACTTTTTTGAATAAAAAACAAATAAAAACAAATAGAAATTATAATTTTAATTTTTCTAAATTTGTTTCATCAAAATCGGAAAAATGGTTCCCGAGAGTTATGTTAAACTACGTTTTTGCCAAATGTCACAACTAAGCGAAAACCATCAAGATGAAAAAATTTAAAAGGTCATAAAAAAACTGACTGATACGAACGCCAAACCCTTTGAGGGTTTTTCTATACTGACCTAGTACCATCACCCTGACTTGGAATTTCTGACCCCCCAGATTAGCTGTTGTACTGTGTAATAATATTTTCCATGACATCCCGG